>NC_063370.1:12137905-12154814 GCF_021869965.1 Rhincodon typus
CTTCCTGCTCATCTGATGCTGCTTGGCCTGCTGTGTTCATCCAGCTCTACACCTTGTTATCTCAGATTCTCCAGCATCGGCAGTTCCTACTATCTCTCCTTAAAGTTAATTGTTTCCCTCAGCCTACCTCTTGGATTTAACTCACTATTCCCTCTCGGCTGAACTTATCTCCCTGGAATTCTAAATGGAAATGCATCTTTCTTCCTAAACTGAAACTTTGAGAGCTGTCTCCCCAGTGATACTTGCTAAACCAAACTCCATGTTCTGGGTGATCACTTTAAACACCTTAGTTAGATTGCCTTTGAACCCTTTAAACCCAAGACATTACAAGCCAAATAAAACCAAAGGCGCCTGGAAATCAGAAACAAAAACAGAAATTGCTGGAAAAGCTCAGCAAGGCTAGCAGCATCTGTGAAGAGAAAGCAGAGTTAACATTTCAGGTCTGGTGACCCTTCTTCAGAACAGATTACAAGCCAGTTTGGTGCAATCTGTCCCCATAAGTTAAGCCTTCCGGTTAAATCTCCACTTTACCCTTTATGTGTATCTAGCTGAAAGTTATTGCTCAGTATTGCACCTGGGGGACTGACAAAGTATTGGTACCCCTCCCAACACACCCTGGAATAATGTGTACAGTTTGGCCTGTCTACTCAAGGAAAAATGGATTTACCAGAGAGACGGTGCTTCCTGGAAGTGTGGAGTTATCCCATGAGGAGAGATTGAGAAAACTCTGCCAGTATTCCCTAGAATTTAGAATGGGAGGAGATCGAACTGAAACAGGATATTTGCAGGGAGGAGGCTCCCCAGTGGATGGGGGGAATCTAGAATAAAGTGATTCCTTCTCATAATAAGACTGAGATAAGGAAGAACTTATCCCAGAGAGCTGTGAAGGCTTAGACATTGAGTATTTTCAGGACAGAACAATAGATCTTAAAGAGTTCAAGGGAAATGGGGATGGTGCAGGAAAATGGCATTGAAGTGGAAGATCAGTCATGATCTGGCTGAATGGCAGAGCAAGTTTGAGGGGCTGAATGGCCTCTATCTGCTCCTATTTTCCATGTTCCTCTGCCTTAAGGTAAAAGCTCACCTTCCATTCACCTTGTTGATTCCTGAACATCTGTGCAGATGGATTCCAAATATATCTCCATCAAGGACCTTTGAATGCTCCTGAATTGACCCAAACCATCCCAATTTCAAAGCAAACCCTGATTCCTTTGATCTGGCTTAGTTTACATCAGCTTTTGACTTCTGGACCTGGCCGACCAAAGATAAAGGGCTGAATTTTTTTTTTCAAAAAATGTCACCAGGGCATGAACAAACATATGAATTAGGAGCAGAAGTAGGCCATTCAGCCCCTCAAGCCTGTTCCAACAAACCTTGGCTGATCTGCTTGCGTTTCAAATTTCATATTCCCATCTACCCTGATAACCCTTCATTCCCCTGTTGAATCTATCTACCTCTGCCTTAGAAATATTCAGTGACACTGAGACAGTGAGTTCCAATGTCGCAGGACACACCGAGAGAAAAAAAATACCCTGATCTCTGTGCTAAAAGGACAGCCCTTAATTTAGTAACAGTGTCCCCTAGTTCTGGACTGGCCCACGAGAGGAAACATCATTTCTACATCCACCTTGTCAAGACAATTAAAGATTTCAATGGAATTGCCTGTTATTCTTCTTATCAAGCCCAATCTGTCCAACTTTTTCCTATACTCATTCCAGGAATCTATCTGGTACAACTTTTGTGAATCACCTCCAATGCTTTTACAATCTTCCTTAAATGAGGAGTCTAAAACTGCACACTCATAGTATTTGAGACATGGTCTCACCAACTTGTTGTATAACTGAAGCATAACATCCTTACTCTTAGATTCAATTTCTCTTGTAAAAATAGTAACTATTCCATTAGTCCTCCTGTGTACTTGAAGAACTAAGTACAAGCAATAGAGCACAGACAAAGGTGTGACATGATCATATGAGTATTTAACTCATTCATATTTGTTAAGCAATTATTGCAGATTTGCTGGAAGACGTTTTTAATTAGTTCAGTTAAATGGAGAGTTTAAAACAAACTAAGAAAAGACATACTGGCATTGAATGTAGTCCAGAGGAGGTTCATTGTATTGCTCCAGGTATAGAGGGGCCATTTTATGAGGACAGACTAAATATGTTGGGCCTGTGCTCATTGGAGTTTAGAAGAATGAGAGGCGACCTTATTGAAACAGACAAGATTCTTAGGGGGCTTGATAAGGGAGATGTGGAGAGGTTGTTTCCCCTTGTGGGAGAGTCTAGGACCAGAGGGCGCTACATGATGGTAACAAGGTCAGCCAGATATACCTCAAAGAATGTGAGTTTCCTGACTGGGGCTGTTAACCTGGTCCAATCAGGGAGCCCTGGCTGACAAATATAAACAGGTGTATCAGGGGTTCTGCTCACTCTGAGAGCTGGCTCGGAGGAAGCTGGATCAGTGTCAAGGATTCTTCACGTGTGATAAAGGGTGACTTGGTGATGGGATACTGGCCTCTATGGAATGATTTCAGACACAATCTCAGAAATAAAGGGTTGCACATTTAAGACAGAGATGAGAGATTTTTTTTTCTCTCAGAGGGCAGTGAATCTGTGAATTTTTTTACTGCAGAGGACTGTAGGGAGTGGTTTGTTAGGTGTATTCAAAGTTGAGATAGACAGATTTTTAATCAGTAAGGGAATTGAAGGTTATGAGGGAAAAGACAGGAAGTGTTTAGGATCAAGATCAGCCATGATCTCATTGAGTGACCGAGCAGTCTCAATGAGCCAAATGGCCTGTGCCAGCTCCTCTGTTTTATAGTTTTATAGCTACATGGTGTAATGAACGACACTATTTACCTCTGGTCAGTTGTCTGTAGTCTGAAACCATTCACCTTTTCACTGTAGTGCAGTAGCTGAGGTGTGCCACTGGATGTCAGGAGAAGCACATGTGATAAAACATATCCTTATTCCTGGGGGCTTGGGGAACGATATCTCAAACTTGGCAACAACAAATCACTTTTGCACTAAATTGAAGATGACTCCAGGACTGAGGCATCAATAGCAGGAACACATTACCAAATCAGTCTGCATGAGATTTCAGTGCAGAATTGACACATTGCTGTATTGATGGTCCCAGCTCCACAGTCACTCACTAATTTCTGTTTCCCCCTCAGGATGCCAGTGCTCACGCTCCTCACTGTTGTATCCTTTGCACAGCCAATTGGTTCACTGCATGTTCTGACAAACAGTAAGGCAGAAATGATCAGATTGTGTTGATGGTAAATATATCGCTGCTATTTTCAGTGTTGCTGGGTCAAAATCCTGGAACTCGCTCCCTCACAGCATTGTGGGTGTCCGTACACCACACGGACGACAATGGCTTCAGGAGGCACCTTCTCCAGGGATAGACAATAAATGCTCTATTAAGAAATTCTTTAAGTTGGGGGTCTGCACTGTCTGCAATCAGCCAGGCGTGTGCATGTCTTCCTGAAGTATTTAAACCTGGGGCCTTCTCTGAAGGAGGGGTTGCACAGCCATGTCATGTTCTTCGGTTTATGACCTCCCTCCATGTGAAGTGCCCCCCCACCACTTTCCCTCGAAATCCTGGTGCTATGGCAATGGAGTTCCCTCATAGAGCCAGTGCTCATTTGGGTTAAATAGCCCTGCACCTGGAGCCCAAACCTCTACTCTAATCCTGTTCCTTGAAATCCCACCTACTGCCATGTGTCTCTTTTGAAGCACATTGTGTGAATTGCCTTCCATTGTACCCTCAGCTCTGAAGTAGAAAATTGTATTAAACCCCTCTGAGATGCCAAGAAAAGCAGAAGTGTTAGAATGGAGAAGAACGTTATTCAGCCCATTATGCCTGTCCCAGCTCTCCAAAAGTGCAATTCAATTTGTAATGCTTAAAAAAGGACATATTTTGTTAAAGCTTTTCATCCTGTACTACCGATCAAATCCACTTCCCATCCAATCAGCATTGTCCTTTCGTGCAGTATACATTTTCCCCTTGTATTCTTGTGAATGGTTCTGATGAGTGCAAGATGAAAAACTTCAACAAAAAGTGTCCTATGGCAACATTCAGGTTTTGTACCACAAAGTTGGCAATTAAATCAGAGCCACTCTGCTGCCTTCTCCCTGTAAGCCAGCACATTCTTCCTTTTCAAGTAGTCTAATTCCCTTTTGAATGTTTCAGTTGAATCTGTGACATCACAGTCGCAGGCAGTGCATTCCTGATCCTAACTATTTGCCATCCTGCCTATCACTTTACTTTCTTTTAAGTCTACTTTAAGTATGTGGCCTCATGTTCTCAAGCCTTTCACTATTGGGAACAGTTTCACACTTTCTCCTCTGTCCAGACACTCTCAACTTTGGACATCTCTACCGGAGATCCCCTTTGCTGTCTTCTCCAAGGGAACAAATCTTAATTTCTCTGAAATATTTTCATAGATTCCCTACTGTGTGAAAGCAGTCCATCTGGCCCATCGAGTCCACACTGAAGAACATCCTAACCCATCCCTGTAACCCTACATTCCCTATGGCTAACCCACCTAGCCTGCACATCTGTGGTCACTAAGGACAATTTCCCATGGACAATCCACTCTAACCTGCACATCTTTAGATTGTGGGAGGAAACCGAAGCACCTGGTGGAAACCCATGCAGGCACAGGGAGTATGTGCAAACTCCACACAGACAGTTATCTGAGAATGGAATTGAACCTGGGTCCCTGGCACTGTAAGGCAGCAGTGCTAACCACCATTGTGCTGCCCATTCATCATGTTTGAAGTTTCTCATCCCTGAGACCATTGTCATGAATCTTATCCGTACCATCTCTCTCCCCTTCACATCCTTCTTGAAGTGTGTTGCCTCGAACTGGAGTGCAGCACTCTCGCAAGCACTGACCTTTCGGAGGTGTGGTTAAATCGAAGCCCTGTTTGAGTGGAGGTGAGACTCCATTTTATCTGATGAAGCAGTCCCTGTTCCCAGAATTTATTTGCTCTTATCCGATGAAATGTCAAAGCAACCACAGAGGCTTGGAGAGTCTTTTTCAGGTTCCATTTCGGACTGTCTGATTACAAGCAGGAGGCATATGAAAAGTAGAGGCCTCAATAAGACTCCAGTTAATCTCTCCCAGAGTGAGACTTTGTGAAAGAAACATTCAGAATTGATTTTCGCCGTGCGGCTTTCCCTCAATACTGAAACCTGATGAGGAAGATTCCTATGTTTTTTTTAAAAGTGAGACAAAGGTTCAAGTGTGCTGTTTCGCAAACCACAAACGACTGGAAACACTGCAAAGGGAGGACAGCCACAACCAGGGTAATGTTTTCACATCCCACACTGCCTGTCCTTGTGGCCTCTTAGTGAGATTAGCTAATTACTGCCAAATTATAGGCAGTCTCTTAGCATGAGGTGACGTCCATAGGGATTGAGGCTAAACTCTTCCAAACCCATTTCACATTGGATCTCAATTCACTATCAAAGGCATCAGACACATAGCCCATCTGGATGAGACTAAACCTCAGGGGCCTAAGACCAAAGAATTGGTATAATTATGAATAGAAATCACCTTGTCTCCGTAAGAACTGCCTTGCTCCACTTGTGCGTAGTCGCGTGAGAGAACAGGGTTGATTTTGCTTTGATCAACGATCAGTGTCTCTGGAAGATGCACCTACAAATTAAACAGCATCTTGCGATGGATCAAAGGAAGAAGTCAGATGGTTTTCATTCACATAGAGAGCAGACATGGAATGGCCCAACTGAGCTTGAAGCAAAATCTGTAATCACTTTTACAGGTGAAAGTGGAAAATTGTTTCATCAAGAAATGAGATGAGGAAGGAGGAGAAATTGGAGAGCACTATCCGAGAATCTGCATGAAATGAGGTGGACTGAATGGTCTCCTCTGCAGAAAGGTTCTTTATGAGCAGCGATCAACCACAAGTTATTTGATTGAACAAATGATCATAACCAAATCTGAAACTCACGCAGCCTCTACCTTCACAACAGCAACCCTGACTCCTGTCCTCATCCCAAATCTGGAAAGGACAGTTTTCAAGACTTCACTGGACTTTTTAAAAAGTGTGTTCATGGTATGTGGGCATTGCAGCCCAATTATTGCCCATTTCTAATTGTTAAGAATCAGTCAAATTACTGTGGATCTGGAGTCACGTGTAGGCCAGACCAAGTAAGGATGGTAGATTTCCCTCCCTAAAAGACATTAGTGAACCAGTTGGGATTTTACCAACAATCGGTTATGTGATTGTTTTTAGAAAACTTTTGATTCCAGATTTTAATTGAATCCAAGTTTTCACTGTCTGCCAGTGATACAACCATAACACCACCAGCTCCACAGTGACCCAAGGGATTTAAGTGGATTAATGCTTTTTAAATACACAAGATTGGAGCCTCTTCCATTAACTTTGGGCTCTTCCATTAACTTTCAGCAATTTCAGTGCTTCCTCAATCCTCTTTGCCAATTTAATGTTGAAGTCTGTCAAAAGACAGATTTAGATAATGTTTTCCTTAAAAGGTTTTATCAATAGAATAGGACTGACCTTACTTTTCTTCCCCTCCCGGTGTATGTGTTATCCTGGAAGGGAGCAGGGCACGATAAAACTGAGGACATTGTCCTCACTAATTAACTTTTTAAAAATTCATTCACAGAATGAGGACATCCCATCCTTTATTTATTGTCCATCCCTAGTTACTCAGAGGGCAGTTAAAAGACAACAATGTTGCAGTGGGCCTGGACTCACATGTAGGCCAGACCACATAAGGATACTAAAGGACAAGGGGGAGGCAATGGCCTAGTGGTATTATCACTAGAACTGTTAATCCAGAGACCCATGCAGGGACCCATTAGTGAACCAGATGGGTTTTCCCTCTGACAATCAACAATGGATTAGACTCTTAAGTCCAGATATTTATTGAATTTAAATTGTACCATTTGTCGTGATGAGATTGAAACATGGGTCCCTGCATGGGTCTCTGGATTAACAGGTCTAGTGATAATACTACTAGGCCATTGTCTGTCCCTAGTCACATTCTAACCATTTAATCTAACCATTGCAATATTGCTAAGAGTGACCATTGCAGAGATCAACTATGAATTCCAAAGGCGAGCTGACGGTAACTGTGATGAATATCAGGTCAACATTTGACTGAGTGTGGCAGCTATGAGTCCTGGATTTTGGAAACTGGGATTAGAAAAGTCAGGTGGTTGCTTTTGACCAGCACAGACACGGTGGGCCAACAGGCTTTTCCTGGGCTGTAGATCACTATGCCTCTCTACTGGTTGGAGTCACAGCTAGCACAAGGACCAACATTTGGTACCATTGGAGTTTAACCCTGCAGCACCAGGTCACTGTTAAGGAGTAGGTCTTCTCCTGATCAACCTGTTGAGTGATACTATGTCACACTTCTGGAGCAGGTTAGACTTGAACCTGTGTCACCTAGCTCAGAGGTAACGATACTAACTTTGCATCACAAGATCCTTAGCAGCATCCTAGACTTAACCATCTTCAGGTGTTAATTTAATGACTTTCCCTCCAACAGGAAGTCAAATTGGACACATTTGCTGATGATTGTATCATGGGGTTCAGAACCATTTGTGATAATCTGCAGGAACATTTAAGTTTGGACTAAACGTGCCACACAAGAGCCAGATAATGACCAACCACCTCCAACTGTGGAGAGTTTACTATAATACCGCCCTTTTTACATTCAACGTCATTACCAACACTGAATCCCTCCAACTAACAACTTCCTGAAAACACTGAATTGGACCAGGCATGTCCTCAATGGCTGGGAATCCTGTGATGAGTAACTCCCCTCCTCTCTACCCAATACCATACAACCACACACATGGCACCAGTCAGGAGTGTGGTGGAATATGCCGCATTTGCCTGAAGGAGGGAGCTCCAACAACATTGAAGAAGATTGACATTATCCAGGACAAGGCAGCAGGTTGATTGGCACCACATTCACCATCTGAAATGTTCACTCCCTCCATCACCGATGGACAGAAGCAGCAGTGTGTACTGTTTACAGGATGAACTGCAGCGCCTCACCAAGGATCATTCAGGGGCACCTCCCAATCTTGTGACCCCTACCAGCCAGATGAACAAGGCCAGAAGATGCATGGGAGCTCAGACACCTGCCAGTTCCTATAATATTTCCCGGATGTCCAGGACTGGCTCTTTGAGGTATTTGTCACCTCTGCCAGTCTGTGGCATTGGGTAAGGGTTGTTTGAGATAGTTTGCTGCCACTAATCCTCCCTTGTCTTTGCTTTTTGTCTTGGGTTTTCTATTGATTCGTGGTTGAAGACTCACCACAGTCTCTACATAAGAGGCACCATTCTTAAGTCACAAGATTTAGTGCATGATAGCACTAAGTACAACTACATCTGGTCAGACAGAATGTCTAGTACTTTAGGGACCTGGTACAGATACCTTTGCTCCCCCTGAGAGTTGAAAGCAGAACTCATTATCCCAGTCATAGTGTGTGTGTGACAGAGTTCATGCTCTGAAGTTAGTGAATGCTTAATGAAGGCTGTAAAGGGCCTAAGTGGAATATGAGGTGCTGTTCCTCCAGTTAACATTGATCTTCAATGGAGCACTGAAGCAGGCCTAGGATGGAAACATTAGCATGGCAGCAAAATGGTGCATTGGAATGGCACGTGACTGGAAGGTCAAGGTCTTTCTTGTGGAGAACAAGAGAGGTTCCATAAAATGGTCACCCAGTCTGCGTTTGGTTTCATCAATGTAAAGAAGACCACATTAGTAGCAGCAAATGCAGTAGAGTAGATTGAGTGAAGTACTGTCTCACTTGGAAGGTGTGGTTGGGGCCTTGGACAGTGCCCAGGTTGTGGATGAGGAAGTGTTAGCGGTGACAGATGAGTAGAACAGGGTGTTGCAGGTAAACATGCTGAGTGGAATGCTGACAGTAGACAGGACGATGCGATGTATTTGGTGGTGGTTTCTTGCTGGAGGTGATAGAAATGACAGACTATGATCCTTTGAGGAAATGGCCAGACACATCTGAGGGCCCTGTCAGCTGTGGTGGGGGGAGAAGGGGGAATCCTTTGTTGAGGCTATCGTGTCAAAACTGCTTGTAATCTGCTGCTCCTTCAGATTGTATTCTGAGGTGAGGCAATGGCCTAGTGGTATTATTGCCAGATTGTTAATCCAGAGACCCAGGTAACGTTCTGGGCACACAGGTTCAAATCCCACCATGGCAGATGGTGGAATTTGAGTTCAATAAAAATCTGGAATTAAGAATCTAATGATAACCATGAATCAATTGTCTGGAAAAACCCATATGGTTTACTTATGTCCTTTGGGGAAGGAAACTGCTGCCCTTATCTGGTCTGGCCTACATGTGACTCCAGACCCACTACAAAGTGGTTGACTCTTAAGGGCAATAAATGCTTGCCTAGCCAGCAATGCTCATATCCTGTGAATGAATAAAAAAAGTTCTGACATCCATTTCAAATTGAATTACTGAGAGCTTGCTAGACTTCATACAGTATCTACATTGTTTTTCCAGTCTTTTAACTCTGTATTTCTGTAATTGTTTTAAAATAAAACTTTAAGTTATAGTGTTTCAGAGATAGTAGGAACCGAAACCTCAGCCTTCCTGCTCCTCTGATGCTGCTTGGCCTGCTGTGTTCATCCAGCTCTACACCCTGTTATTTAAGTTATAGTAATGGCTATTCGGTAGGTATTTCCTTTTTTTCAAACTTTTTAAATCGGTTTATTTGGAATACTGTATCTCTGTACTGCTTACTGGGTCTTCACACCTTTCTAATGATAATGATCTATTTAGTGATTATTGGCAGCAGATAAGCCACCACCTACGGGGTGAATGTACAGTTCTTAGACAGCAGCAGGTTACATTGCAGCATAGCAATAAATTCAATTACATTTGATTAGGCATCATTCACATGGACTTCAGGGTCTCGTGTAAATACATATGTTCCCTTTGAAAGCTAAAGTAGAACTCCTTGGCAGTTTTGACAAAGAGACAACCTGAATTGGAAATGTTAACTCTGTTTCTCTCTCCACAGATACCACCAGACCTGCTGAGTTTCTCCAAGTTTCCAGCAAACATTTCAGTATGCTTGTTTCAAGATTAACTCTCTCTGCACTGCCCCTCAGAGACTTCGAGGTAGCTACACCATTGCTAAACAAAGATTAGAGCCATCCAGATTCTTCTTTCAAGCACTCTCAGGGCAAGGGCAGCATAGTGGTGAGATACAGAGTAAATCTTCCTCTACACTGACCCCATCAAACGGTCCCAGGACAGGGACACCACAGGGTTAGATACAGAGTAAAGCTTCTTCTACACTGTCCCAATCAAACACTCCCAGGACAGGGACAGAATGGGGTTAGATACAGACTAAAGCTTTCTCTTCATTGTACTCAACAAACACTCCCAGGAAAGGGACAGCACAGGGTTAGATACAGAGTAAAAGCCTCCTGTCCTCTGCTGAACAAATTGTGTCTGCACATATGTCTCCAGTGTAACAGTTTTTGAAATCAGGCAGCAGCCTATGGGCCTGGTAACCACAATTGAGTCCCAGTTCCTGCTGATTTTCCAACTGGGTTGTGCTCTGCTCTGATACCCAGTGGGAGCTCAGTTTGGGACGGTCCAAATCCACTTCATGTGAGACCCTGGAAGTCAGCAGATACTGTCATCCCAGTTCCAAATCGAGCTCAGGTCCCCGAGGTGAGAACTCACAATGCTAATCCCTCTTTCTGCTTCAACTATTTCTTGGTGCAAGCAAAGTACAATCCGAGTCACAGGATGTGATGTTTTTAAGTATATAGCGATGTGCAGAGTTTATGAATTTTCCTGACTCACTGTACTTTTTCCATTCATTTCCCTTGCTTTTCAATTTGCAGCAATTATTTTGATTCCTGATCATTGTTTTAATTAAAAATTGCTTTGAGTAATGTTGGCATTCAGGATGACACCTGCAGTTATAATCTGCCCCTTTGCCCTTGTGAATTGTTTAATTTCCACCCCCTCCACAGTGCTACTTAGAGCAGAGTTGGAGTAACTGCGTAAGGGGCATTTCATGTTCCCAAATATTTGGTGCCCTCGTTTGCCTGGGTTGATTTTTGAGTTTGGAGGGTGCTGTTTAGGGGATGAGTTACCCACACTGTGACACACTGCTGCATCTGGGTGTTGCTACTCTTGAGAAAAATCTAACGGAACTCAAAACGTTCTTGGCTCATAATTTTTTGAAGAGGTGGGCTTTTGCAGTTTGGTACTGAATACACCAACAACCTAAAGATTCCCTTTTTTAAAGCTTTTAATCCAAATGAAACACTTTAGCCGAAGTTAAATTGAAAGACATTTGACACTGTTGTCAATAGTCCTTTAAGAGACAGTGTGATGGTGAGCCTTTAAGAGACACAGTGCATCTGTATACATTTAAGAGACAAAAGTGTGTCAATATATCTTTAAAAGACTCAGTGTGTCAGTATACCTTTAAGAGACACAGTGTGTCAATATATTTTTAAGAGACAGTGTGTCAGTATACCTTTAGGAGCCTTGCCTTTAAAAGACATAGTGCATCGGTATAACTTTAAGAGACAAATTAGGTCAATATACCTTTAAGAGATATGACCTGAGAATATAATGATCTCTTACTTCATTTTAACTCGGATCACTTCAAGTGTGACATGCTGCAGAAAGCCATTGTAACCTATTAATTTAATATTAGCCTAGACCCAAGGTCTATAAGAAACAAAATGTCTGTACATCATCGTACCTGTACTAAACATCTGTTAGGATTCTTCAATGATGTGGAGGCGCTGGTGTTGTACTGGGGTGGACAAAGTCAGAAGTCACATGACACCAGGTTATAGTCCAACAGGTTTATTTAAAGTCAGGTGAAGGAGCAGCGGTCCAAAAGCTTATGATTTTAAATAAACTTGTTGGATTATAACCTGGTGTCATTTGGATTCTTCAATACCACAGTATCCATGCCTAGCTTTTTTTATGTTACAAGGTATAACCTAAGCATTGTGCCTCAAGTAAAATACTCTGCTGAAGGCAAAACCTGCATCAACACTGAGTTGTTTTTCTTTGTTCTTTCATGAGGTGTGGGCAAGGCAATATTTACAGTCCAGTCCAAATTGCTATTGAACTGAGAGGTTTTCTCGGGCCGTATTCAGAGGGTAGTTAAGAGTCAGCCACATTGCTGTGGGTCTGGAGTCACATATTGCTCAGACCAAACAATGATTTCCCTTGGATTTTTAACAACAATTGCCGCAGAATTTAAATTTTGCTAGATGCCATAGTGAGACTTGAACCCATGACCCCAGACATGAACCTAGTTTTCTGGATTAAAGTTATCACTATGTCTAATTATTCATCTATGTTCATTCACAAGACATGGGCATGGGTGGGCCAGCATTTATTGCCCATCCCTAGTTGCCCTTGAGAAGGTGGTGGTGAGCTGCCTTCTTGAACCGCTGCAGTCCACGTGCTTTAGGTTGACGTTTAGGTAGGGAGTACTAGGGGTTTTGACCCAGCGACACTGGAGGAATGGCGGTATATTTCAGGATGGTGAGTGGCTTGGAGGGGAACTTGCAGGGGGTGATGCCCCATGCATCTGCTGCCCTTGTCCTTCTCCATGGTAGAAGTTGTGGGTTTGTAAGGTGCTGTCGGAGGAGCCTTGCTACAGTTGCCAGGATATTGAGCACAGCCACACAGCCTGCCATGAACCCAACTTCATGCTGACTAGAGGACTAATGTGATCCCTATATAATAGATTTAAGCCTCAATTATTCATTTTACACAATGGGCAAATACAAGGACTAGAGCTTTGGAGAATCTGTATGAAGTAGGACTCTGTGTGCCGAGTGCTGACATCAGAGGCTGTTGCTAGTTAGATAAGGTGATGTGGGCAGGTTGGAATTAATGAAAGGTGAACGGGGATTGATAAGAATGTGAGTGGGAAGGAGCCAGTTATTATCCATTCTCATTATTTGTAACATTTAAATGTACACGATGAATTCAGGGACTCCTGTCACCAGGCCATACTGCCTGCTCTCCACAGCCACCTGTCATTAGCCAGAGTGAGAGGAATTAATAGAGCAATGGCAAAAATCACTTCAGGTTTTTAAGGATTTCATGATCCAACTGTTTCCTCTGAAAGTCTACTTCCTGTGGTTAAAACTGTAAACATGCAAAGCGTGGAATATCTGGATATATAACATTTAGAACTTCCTAAACTAAACAGTATCTGTTTTGAACTACTCTGCCTTGTGGGTGGCGATTTGGAAGTAAGGGTTTAAAAGAGAGCATGTGACCCTGTGCAACATGCATGGAAGAGTGTAGGTTGCCATAGCAGCTTGATGCTGGCATGAGGGTTGGGGTGGGGGTGCAAGTTCTCTGAATGGTTGGTGTAGACTGGGAGGCAGGAGGGGTGTGTGGGTGCTGGTTGTCTGGGTGGTTAGTGTAGAAGTGGGGGAGCGGGTAGCATGGTTGTTTGGATGGTTGGTGTGGTCCGGGGGTGGGGGTGTGGTGGTGGTGAAATGGGGTTGGGGGTGCTATTCCCTGTACCTCATGGTCTGGGTTCTCGACTTGTCACCTTACTCCAGCCTGTGGCCCAGGGGTTGGATGTTCCTTTTGGGCTGAGAGCTCAGGTTCTCTCGGTCTTTTTTTCAATCCCAGTTAAGAAGGAAGTTCATTCCTGGAGTAAGTGGATTGCCTTATGAGGAAAGGCTAGACAGGTTATGCCTGGTATCGACTGGAGTTTAGAAGAGTCAGAAGTGATTTAATTGAAACAAGTAAGATCCTGAGGGGAGTTATCTGGGTGGATGGGGAAAGACGTTCCCTTTTGTGGGACAACCTAGAACTAGAGATCAGAGTTTAAAAATAAGGGGCATCCATTTAAAACAGAGATGGGGAAACATTTTCTGTCTTGGAGGGTTGTGAATCTTTCGAAGTCCCTTCCTCAACAGGTAGTGGATGCAAAATCTTTAAATATTTTTAAGGAAGAGGTAGATAGACTCCGGATGACTACGGGTGTGAAAGATTATCAGGGAACATGCAGGAATGTAGAGTTGAGGGTGAAATCAGATCAGCCATGATCTTATTGAATGGGGGAGCAGGCTCAAAGGGCTGAATGGCCTCCTCTTGTTCCTTGTGTATGTGCCCATAGTCTGTTAGAAGTGATGTGCTGGAGTTCCTGCACAACCTCTCCAGTGATGGTGACCGACAGTTCTGTCGGGGTGAGGTGAGATAGGATGTGGAAAGATGGCATTTTGTTGGTTTTGGGGATCTAGATAATGCACACCTTGCGATAATGACCAAATTTAATCTTTAGCCAAGGCAGCGGAGGGAACTGTCCCAAACTCCTTTCAGTACTGCCACGGGTTCGTTGTCCTCAGGCCCTTGTTTACGTGCCACTTTAGCTTTGTAGCACCTCCGACAAGGCAGCACTCCCTCGGCATGCTGGAGAGTCAGGCTAGATGAGGTGCACAGTCCCTGTCCAGGGGCTGAGAAGTTCAGGATTCCCCGGGTAGAGTGCTTGCTTATGAAGGCCCGAGCGGACAATGGTTCCTTCACCTTCTGGTTCACGTTCAAGAATGGCTCCTGTGTTTCCAGGGTAATGGACTCTCAGGGTCTAAGGCCAAGCATGAACTACACATCTCCAAACGAGGATGGGAATTGGAATTGAGAGAAAATATAGGGGACTCCAGAAAGCCTGTTAGAGATTTTTGGATTGCAATGTTAATAACCTGTTAATGACACCATTTACATCAATTGCGCTTAAGCAAAATAGAGCTGAGAGGGGCACCTTGATAAGTGGCCATTCTACTCTCTGGTTCTTATTAGAAAGAAATTACCCAAAATTAGAGTTGGCTCTGTCAGAATCAATGAGATGAATTGCAAAGGTTGTGTTTCTGTCACTTGTGCTGTATGTGAGTTCAGTCACGTGTGACTGGCATTGCTTAATGATCCCAATTGGTGAACATTACTAGTCTGGTCATAATTAGGTTGCTTCACAAAAGATTCTTACTGAAAACATAGGACATCTCGAAACATTTAGCCTTTGTCTCTCAGTCTTTTCTAGTTGAACTCTCTGTCCTTCTGATTGCTGACCTTCTTTGGAACCTGAAGTTTGTCTTTCAGTCCGTCAGCTCATATCAGTTATTTGGAAAATGTAATAATGAGCCCCATTCCCCTGCCCTTTCCTCATTGCTATGTTACTTTTGCTCAAACTATAAGCATTGATCTAAATTATCTTTGAAACTTATCATTGCTCCCATCAATGTTTCAGTTCCACCTTCTAAATCCTGTGGCCAACTTCCTCTCATCCGCAACCCCACCTCCCCCCTACCCCCGATTCCTTGGCCAATTATCTTCAACCTGTGCCCTCTGGTGACCTACTATTCTGCCACTGGGAACAATTTCTCCTTATTGACTCTATCAAAAACTTCATGCTTTACAGCACCTCAATTCTATCTGCCCTTCACCTTCTCTAAGGAGAACATTCCAAGCTAATCCAGAATCTCCATATTACAGAAGCCTAGTGCTATTCTAGTTAATCTCTTCTGGAGGCTCTCTAAGGCCTTAACATTGTTCCAAAAGTGCAGGGGCCACAACTGGACACAATTCTCCAAGTAGGGGCTAACCAGGGATTTAGAAGTGTTTAGAAAAGCTCCTTGACTTTTATTCTCTGAACCTCTGTTCATACAGTCAAAGGTCGATCGCCTTCCTAACAGATATCCTCGATTTGTTTTACCACCTTCCAATGAAATCTCTGTTCCTGCACCTTGTTCAAAAAGATACCGCTTCATTTCTGCCTGCTACATCAAAGCAAAATGCTTCTCTTCATATTTCTCTCTGTTAAATTTCATCTGTGTATTTTCTACCAGTTACATCTTGATGTGTGCCATTTTCTTTATCTGTCGCTGTCTCTTTCTCATTCTCCTCTGCAATGTCTTGTTCATCTTACTGCTCTTCTGGCTGTGCACTGCACCACTCACTTACTCAATTCTGAATACTTCCTTCTTTCCAAGGTCCATACATTGGGCAAGCTGGTAACAGGCGTTGACATAGAAACATAGAAAATAGGAGCAAGAGTAGGTCATTTGGCCCTTCAAACCAGCTCCATAATTTTTGTTATTCCCTCACAGGGTGTGGGCATTGCTGGTTGGTGAGCATTTTACTGCCCATCCCTAGTTGCCCTTGAGAAGGTGGTGGTGAGCTGCCTTCAATATGATCATGGCTAGTCATCCAACTCAGTCCCCTGTTCCTGCTTTCTCCCCCATACTCTTTCATCCCCTTAGCCCTAAGAACGATATCTAACTCCTTCTTGAAAACATTCAATGCTTTGGCCTCAACCACTTTCTGTGATAGAGACTTCCACAGACTCCCCAATCTCTGGGTGAAGACATTTCTTCTCATCACAATTATAAATGGCCTACCCTGTGTCCTTAGACTGTGACCCCGCAGTCTAATCCGCAGTCATCGGGAACATCTTTCCTGCACTTATCCTGTCTAGTCCTGTTAGAATTTTATAGATTTCTATGAGATTCCCCCCTCATTCTTCTAAACTCCCGTGAATATCGTTCTAACTAATCCAGTCTCTCTCCATACATCAGTCCTGCCATCCCAAGAATCAGTGCGGTACATTTTTGTTGCACTCCCTCCATCGCCAGAACATCCTTCCTCAGATGAGGAGACCAAAAACTGCTCACAATACTCTGGGATAGTAGGAACTGCAGATGCTGGAGAATCCGAGACAACAAGGTGCAGGGCTGGATGAACACAGCAGGCCAAGCAGCATCATAGGAGCAGAGAGGCTGACGTTTCGGGCCTAGACCCTTCATCAGAAAAGGGGGAGGGGAAGGGGGTTTTGAAATAAATAGGGAGAGAGTG
>NC_063370.1:12159814-12188208 GCF_021869965.1 Rhincodon typus
CCCTCCGACAGTGCGGCGCTCCCTCAGCACTGACCCTCCGACAGTGCGGCGTTCCCTCAGCACTGACCCTCCGACAGTGCGGCGCTCCGTCAGCACTGACCCTCCGACAGTGCGGCGCTCCCTCAGCACTGACCCTCCGACAGTGCGGCGCTCCCTCAGCACTGACCCTCCGACAGTGCGGCGCTCCCTCAGCACTGACCCTCCGACAGTGCGGCGTTCCCTCAGCACTGACCCTCCGACAGTGCGGCGCTCCCTCAGCACTGACCCTCCGACAGTGCCCGCTCCCTCAGCACTGACCCTCCGACAGTGCGGCGCTCTGTCAGTACTGACCCTCTGACAATGCGGCACTCACTTGGTGTTGACCCTCCAACAGTGCAGTGCTCCCTCAGTACTGACCCTCCGACAGTGTGGCACTTGCTCGGTGCTGACCCTCCGACAAGCTTGTTTTATTTGTGCGGTTGTGCAGAAATGATACATTAGGGCTGAATTTTGACTGTTCAAGTTAGATATACATCCAAAGAGAAGAGCTACAGCATGAGTAGTTGCTTAGGGGTAGAGAATGTGAATTCTGCTGAGAAACAGAGACAGCTTATCAAAGCTTTTCAACTTGTAAGCATCGGGGCAAATGCAAGAATGCCAATTTTTAATGCAGTATATATTAATGTTCCCATAGAAATTTGACATTCTTGTATGTGTCCTGGCCACAGCAAGAGGTAAGCTATATATTGAATAGTTTACCCACAGCATACACACAGACTGGCAGACACACTAAGAAATACAGAGACCTACACAGACAAACACATTGGTACACACACTAACGTGCTCACAAATACAACTTACGCTGAAACATAGAGCCATTCCTTGTGCACACAGGCTCACACGCTTGTACACACACAAAATTCCCATAATTAAATGGGCAACAGGACTGTTTGTATTTACAGATACACTTCTGCAAATATTTGCAGAGCTATTTGCAAAAGTACGGTTGAGGACTCTGGTCTGTGCTCGATGGATGAGGGGGGCACCTGGTTGAATATTACAGAATATTTAGCGGCCTGGATAGAATGAATGTGGAGAAGATCTTTCCACTGGTGGGAGAGACCAGGACCCGGGGGCAGAGTCTTAAAGTGAAGGGTCCACCCTTTACGACTGAGCTGAGGATAGATATCTTCAGCCAGAAGGTGGTGAATCTGTGGAACTCATTGCCACAGAGAGCTGTGGAGGCCAAGTCATTGAATGGTCTCCCTGTGACTCAAGGTTACAGGGAGAAGGCAGGATAATGGGGTGAAAAAACATGTCGGCAATGATCGGCCCATCAGCAGACTTGATGGGCAGAATGGCCTAATTCTGCTGCTATATCTTACGGTCTTATAGTCTTATGGATGCGAAGACAAAAGGAAAGAAAAGAAGAATGAATGAAGGCTTCCTGAAAGAGCGAGGAATGTCTATAAAGGAAATGGTAGAGGGATTAGGAAGGTGTGAGGACCAGACAGCTATAAGATGGTCACCAGTATTGTAGTGAAGAGGGAACTACACAAGAGGCCCAGCCCAGAGGTACAGGCAGTTTGAAATACAATTCCATACGATTCCATTCCATAGTGGTAAGAAAATAGAGAGAGAAATCTGTGCACCAATATATTAAATACGGGCCTACATTCATGTGAGACTCAAGCAACCATCACTCCAACAAAATCTCATGTGAGAGAGACTGACAGGAAAGAAGGGGATCGAATTTTACTAGCTGTAACATTCAGCATATAGCAAGTCAGCAGTTAGGTATAGGAACACAAACAAACAAAAACAAGGTGAATAATTAGAGGATAGTAATCACAGTGCAATATATTTCATTTAAAAATAAGAACAAAAGGGTTAAGAATTTAATATCACTAATAAATAAAGAGCTAATGATGAAATCAAGTCTGAAAGAGGGGAATGATGATATTGGGAATAGGTTATAAAGGAGAATTAGGAAGGAAATGAAGAATCAGTGAGAAGTTAACGTTTATTGAGTAGCTTGAATATAATAAAATTTCTGAGTCATTATTCAGATGCATTCTGAAACAAAATCTGATAGTGAGGCTCATCAGAGAATGTTCAGCAGATTTTTATACCCTCTTGCCAGCCTGTCAGGGCAGGGATTGGAGACTGGGTGTTTGTACAGTTGGGTGGAATGGTGCAGAGTACAGACCCTGTTGTCTTATTGCATTCTTTAGGAAAGCCTTGAGGTGACATCTCGGTCAACAGCTGTTATTGGCTGAAAAGTTGCCTGAGCTGGAGAGCTGTAATTATGAAGCAAAATTGGACAGAATGGAGCTGTTTTCCTTAGAGCAGAGGAGGTTAGGAGGAGACGTGATGGAGATGTATCAAATTCTGAGGGCCATATAAGGGGAAGAAACATTTCCCCATGGGGGAGGGATCAATGACTGGGGGCGGAGGAGCATACATTTGAGGTAAGGGGTGGAACTTTTAGAGGGAATGTGAGGAAAATCTTTCAACCCAGAGGGTGGTGGGAATCTGGAACTCAGTATCTGTGGCATGTTGGCTCAGTGGTTAGCACTGCTGCCTCACATTGCCAGGGACCTGGGTTCTATCTGTGTCAGAGTTTGCACATTGTCCCTTGTCTGTGTGAGTTTCCTCCAGATGTTTCAGTTTACTCCCACAGTCCAAAGATGTGCAGGCCAGGTGGATTGGCCATGCTAAGTTGCTCATAGTGTCCAGAGATGTGTAGGTTCGGTTAGTTAGCTGTGGGAAATTCAGGGTTATAGGGTATGGAGGTGAGTCTGAGTGGGATGCTGTTTGATGAGTGGGTGTGGACTTGTTGGGCCGAATGGCCTGTTTACACACTGTAGGGATTCTAAGAAGGGTGGGAGAGGCAGAAATCCTCATAACACTGAAGAAGCATTTAGGTGTGCTCTTGCAATGCCAAGACATGCTGCCTTACAGCACCGGTGACCTGGGCTGGATTCCAGCCTTGGGTGAAAATGTGGAGTTTGCACATTCTCCCCCGGGTGCTCTGTTTTCGTCCCACAGTCCAAAGATGTGCAGGTTATGTGGATTAGCCATGGTAAATATGATGTTATAGGGAGGGGGTAGGTCTGGGCAGGATGCTCTTCTTAGGGTCGATGTGGATTTGATGGGCTGAATAACCTCCTTCCACATTGTAGAGATTCTATGATTCTAAAGGCTGTGGGCCAAGTGCTGTGAAATGGGATTTGAATAATTAGGTGGTTGTTTTTGACCAGTACAGACTTGATGGGGGTTGATGGACCTTATATCTCTATGCCAACAGAAGGTTGAGGTAACAAGTTGTGTGTCAACTCACAGGGACTGTTCACTCTCAAGTCTGAAAGTTGAAGATTCAATTTTCACTTTGGAGGACTCAGAGCAAACTCTAGGCTGACTTTTCAGAGCCATACTGGGGGAGTGCTGTACTGTCGGAGGTGCCAGCTTTCATTTCCATTGTTAAACCTGTCCACTCTCTCAATTGGATATAAAAAAAGTTCATGGCACAATTGGAAGTAAAGCTCTGCAGCAATATTTATTCCTTCACTCCAGTCATTTTATTGAAAACGAGAGCAGGTTCCATGTTGTTAATTGGAGAACATTGCGTGCTTGAGTTGGTCACCTCTTTCCCATCATTACAACAGCAACTGCACTTGGTGAGGTACTGTGGTTGCGAGAGGCACCATATAAATTCAGGCTCTTGCACGCTGACATTGCCAGCTCAGTCTCTGATTTTGGGATCTTTCCATGCTGGAGACGGGGGCCTCTGCAGCGATCTCTCCTTAGCGTAGGTTCCTGTCGCCGAAACAACACCCCAATAATGATTCAGGCGGTTCCCAGAGCAGAGGGGCCCCAGAGACTTTAAAGGAGTTTACAAGAGGACGGTACAGTTAAAAAAATTATCTTTATGTTTTTGGCATGAGGTAATGCCTTGGTTACATGGCCCTTGAGTAGGAATCTGACAGACAGCATTTATTAACAGCTCTGAATTGTTCTTCTGACAAGCATTGACAGTTGGCTTGTATGAACAATCAGTCTTGTGTAAGGCCAAAATAGTGATTAAGTTCTCAGTTTTAATCCTTATAAAAACACACTCCACCCGCTGGAAAATGCATTGGCGTCAAACCATTAAGAGGTTGACTCCATTGTGATTAATTATTTCCAAATGTGAGTTGGCAGAAGTTTGGAACTGTCCTTGACATGTGCTTGTTGCTTCCTCTAGTCTCCCATTGACATGAGCCTCACTTCCAGTTCCACGCGACTCCAGACCCCACAGCAATGTGGCGCTGAATTACCCTCCAAAATGGCTGAACAAACCATTCCATTCCAGGGCGGTCAGTGACAGGCATCAAATGCTGGTCTTGCCGGTGACGCCCATCTGTTACTGAAGAATAAAATGAATAAAATTTGGAATTTTCAGCGCAGAAATCAAAGTCTGACACTTTAGAACGCCACTGAGGGAAATTTCTTTTATTAATTCATGGGACGTGGGTGTTGCTGGCTGGGCCAGTATTTATTGCCCGTCCCTAGCTTCCCTTGAAAAGGTTGTGATGAGCTAGTTTCTTGAACCACACCCACAGAGCTACTAGTGAGGGAGTTCCAGGATTCTGACTCACCTCCTGACTCCCCAAAGCCTGTCCACTATCTATGAGACACAAGTCAGGAGGGTGATGGAATACTTCCCACTTTCCTGGATGAGTGTAGCTCCAAGAAAACTCAAGATGCTTTACACCATCGGGGACCGTAAAAGATATATTTCCAAGTCAGGATGGTGAGTGGCTTGGAGGGGAACTTGCAGGGGGTGGTGTTCCCATGTATCTGCTGCCCTTGTCCTTCTAGATGGAAGTGGTCGTGGGTTTGGAAGGTGCTGTGTAAAGCTCTTTCTGCGGTACATCTTGTAGATGGTACACACTATTGCAACTGAATGTCGGTGGTCGAGGGAGTGGGATGTTTGTGGATGTGGTACCAATCAAGCGGGGGCTGCTTTGTCCTGGATGGTGTTGAGCTTCTTGAGTGTTGTTGGGGCTGCAGTCATCCAGGGCAAGTGGGGAGTATTCCATCACACTCCTGACTTGTGCCTTGTAGATGGTGGACAGGCTTTGGGGAGTCAAGGTGTGAATTACTTGCTGCTGAATTCCTAGCGTCTGACCTGCTCTTGAAGACACTGTGTTTATATAGCCAGTCCTGCTATGTTTCTGGCCAATGGTAACCTCCAGGACGTTGATAGTGGAAGATTCAGTGATGGTAACACCACTGAATGTCAAAGACTGGCGGTTAGATTGTCTCTAATTGGTGATGGACATTGCCTGGCATTTGTGTGGCATGAATGTGACTTGCCACTTGTCAGCCCAAGCCTGGATATAGTCCAGATCTTGTTGCATTTGTTCATGGACTGCTTCAGTTTTGTGGTGCTTACTTTCAGGTGGGTTATTAACCCAGTCTGTCCTCTTGGCTGAACATGGAAGATCTCAAGGGTGATGGTCACCTAACCATTCTCTACAGTTTTGTCCCTGTCTCCCACTTCATTCAGCTTTGGCCATTCCCTGAACTGTGGGCCTTGGCTCTTTAATGGGGCTCTTGCCTTCTCAATAAAAACAAAAGAAAATCAATAATTATAAAATCCAATTTCTTCTTCCATGGATCTTTTAAAAACTATTTCTATTGATGAGAGCTGACTTTGAGGAATTACTGAGGGAGCTGAATCAACTGCATACAGTTGAAGAGAGAAACTGAGTGAATCCATTGTGAATGACTATAAGATCAATTATTCAAACTGAAGGTCAGTTCTTCTTGGAGCTGGCTTACAGGGCTGGGGCCTGCCAGAGGTGGGGCTTAACTCAACACCAAAGAGCCAGACTCAGGCTTGCAGATGTTTGAGACCTCCACCATCTACAAGGCACAAGTCAGGAGTGTGATGGAATACTCCCCACTTGCCTGGATGGGGGCAGCTCCAACAACACTCAAGAAACTTGACACCATCCAGGACAAAGCAGCCCCCACTTGATTGGCACCACATCCCCATCCACTCCCTTCACCACCGACGCTCAGTAGCAGCAGTGTGCACCTGCAGGAGAGGAGAGTACTCCCCAGAGTCCTGGCCAACAGTTATCCCTAAATAAATGTTACTGAAGCACTTTGTCTGGTCATTATCACAGTACCTTATGGGACCTTGCCGTGCACAAATTGACTGGGGTGTTTCCTGCATTGATTAGAACTTACCTGCATGGAGAACGTTTTGGAATATAGAATCCCTACAGTCAGAATGAAGCCCTTTGAGTCTGCACTGATTGTCCAAAGAGCATCCCACCCTATCCCCGGAACTCCGCATTTAACCCACGGCTGATCCACCTAACCTGCCACATCAGGGAAACTTAGCATTCCCAATCCATCTAAACTGCACATCTTTGGGCTGTGGGAGGAAACCCACGCAGACATGGGGAGAATGTGCAAACTCCACACAGACAGTGAGCTGAGGGTGGAATTGAACCTGGGTCCCTGATGCTGTGAGGCAACATTACTAATCACTGAGCTACTGTGTGATATCCTGTGCTTGTGAAAGGCGCTACATAAATGTAAGTCTTTTTAACCAGTGATGGAAGGAAAAAACACATTTTGAAGCTGGTTGCATGTGTTTATGAGGCACTGGATTCAGATGCGCCCAATGGGCTGGTTTGGAGAGTGTGAAGAGTAATGCCGATGGATATGCCCACAGGAAGAGAATGACCCCGACCTACATGCGATGCGTAGGTATGCCAGCTCAGAGCAGACTAAACACTTTTCAGAGTTGCCTGTCTGTTTACTGTCTTCGAATGTACTTGATTAGTTGTAAAGTATTTTGGAACTTTCTCCTTTCCCCTCCTCCCTCCCTGCATTTGCCACTCTCCATTTCTCCCTTTCTCTCTGCCTTCTTCCTCTCCATCCAGCATTTTGCCCTTCCTTCATTTCTCTCTCTCTCACTGTCCCTCCCTCGCTCTGAGTTCCCAGAAGCACCATCTCACACTTGAGCACTCAGTTACTGAGTCCCACCTCTCTGGTGTTCCAATGTGAATTTCACGAGGAACAGCTCAAAACTAGCAATGGCCTTGTTCACCTTCAATTATTTGGGTTGAGTTTTCAGTGCTGGGTTCAGTTTTGTGTCAATTCTACCGATTCTATTCAGTTTCAAGCTTATGCACTCCATGACCATCAAAAGGCTAACTGTCATTTTAGGAATACTGAATGATGCAAGGAGTCAAAGGGTTAAGTTATGAGGGCAGATTGAACTTTGAAGGGAGAGGCTTATTTAATTGAGGTCTTTAAAGTAATTGAATGAAATTAGTAACTCTTCTGTATCTCCCTATCTTTTATTTGCTCATGGGAAGAGGGACATTGCTGTTTGGGCCAACATTTATTGCCACCTCCAATGTGCCCCTTGAGAAGGTGCCACCTTGAACTGCTGCATTATGTGTAATGTAGTGCCACCCACAATGTCCTTAGGGAGGGAGTTTAACCCAGTGACGCTGAAAAGACGGTGATATATTTCTGTTTACATTTGCTGACACTAATGCACGTGTGCTATGTGCTGTTTCAAATCACACGGGCACAGGTTTCAGCGGTGGGGGATTGCTGCGGGGTGACAATGGGTGGTGGGGTAGGCGTGCGTTAAGAGGTTGGGATTAGAGGGAGCAATAGAGAGAGATTGAGATGGGTGGTGAGGAGAGATCGGGACGGGCGGGAGAGAGATTTCGGGATGGGGATGGGCAAAGAGAGATCGGGATGGCGGGGGTGGAGAGAGATTGATCAGGAAGTCTTGGGAATGGAGGGGGTTAGGTTGGAGATTAGGATCTGGGAGGGAAGGGTGGATGAGAGAACCGTGGATGGGAGACAAAGGTGGAGAGGCCCTCCTGTAATCTGCTGGTCACTTACCAGCCCCTGGCATCTAGGCCCTCTTCCCTTCTCACTCCGGGGGTTTCCAACAGCCTCTACACCCTCTTCCCAGTTCACAATTGTGCACACTGGCCTGGGCAGTAATGCATTTGCACACATGAAGTCTACGTTGTGATGTCAGTGTTTGGAACTGTGTATTCCTGAATGAGCATGCATGCATGCGCACAGTTGTCGTTGTAAGCAAACACTGCCTGTATTTGCAAGTCAGGATGGTGAGTGACTTGGAGGGGAACTTGCAGGGGGTGGTTTCCCATGTATCTGCTGCCCTTGTCCTCCTAGATGGTAGTGATCGTAGGTTTGGAAGACGGTGTACGTGTCTGGTGAGTTGCTGCAGTGCATCTTGCTTGTCTCCTCCCGTGGGGAGAAGTGACATTAAAATTAGAGGTTGATGATTGAAGAGTGAATTAGGAAGTACGTTTTACACGTGGGAAAACTTCTGCATTTTTTAGTCCGGAAATCTTTT
Source organism: Rhincodon typus (assembly GCF_021869965.1). Classification (NCBI taxonomy): domain Eukaryota; kingdom Metazoa; phylum Chordata; class Chondrichthyes; order Orectolobiformes; family Rhincodontidae; genus Rhincodon; species Rhincodon typus. The sequence goes on from NC_063370.1 coordinate 12,168,207, forward strand.
CTCTAAGTGCTGTGGATGTGGAAGGGGGATCAACTCACATTCCCAAAACTGAGATCTGTAGGAGGTTATTATAAGTCCCACGCAGGATTCCTTGTTTTGTTATGGTTCCAGATAGGAATACTCCAAACCTGGATAAGGAAGAATAAACCAGCTCCCCTTCTATAGTCACCCACCCCCTTAGTTGGTCGTTGATGGAAGAAGCATCCTTCCTTTGTGGACACTTGTGTCCTGGACCCAAATGAACTCATATTTTAGAAGGAACCAATGACTTCCTTAAGTTATCAAAAAGAGTAAGTTCATTAATTATCACACATGAGACAAAAAATAGTAGTGCAACTCACAAATACACAGCATGGTCCAAAAAGATAAAGTTAAAAGCCATATGGATTGATCTCTGCATTGTCCATCAACAGCAGATTCACAGATCTTGATGCTGTTATTGGATAGCACCAATTGTAATGACATTGATAACTGAGCAGTCATACAGCACGGAAACAGATCCTACGGTCCAACTCGTCCATGCCAACCAGATACCCTAAATAAATCTAGTCCCATTTGCCAGCTTTGGCCCATATCCCTCTAAACCCTTCCTATCCATATACCCATCCAGATGCCTTTAAAATGTAGTAATTGTACCAGCCTCCACCACTTCCTGTGGCAGCTCATTCCATACACGCACCACCCTCTGTGTGAAAAAGTTGCCCCTCAGGTCCCTTTTAAATCTTTCTCCTCTCACCTTAAACCTATGCTCTCTAGTTTTGGACTCCCCTACCCTGTGGAATGACCTTATCCATGCCCCTCATGATTGTATAAACCTCTTTAAGGTCACCTCTCAGTCTCCAATGCTCCAGGGAAAATAGCCCCAGCCTATTCAGTCTCTCCCTATAACTCAAACCCACCAACCTCGGCAACATCCTTGTAAATCTTTTCTGAACTCTTTCAAGTTTAACAACATGTTTCCAACAGCAGGAAGACCAGAACTGTATGCAGTCTTTTGAAAGTGGCCTAACCAATGTCCTGTACAGCTGGCCATAGTTGGAGACTGGGTTGAGAGGGGGTTGATAGAGAGTGAAAAATAACAGTGGGAAGTAAGAGGAGTCTGATAATAAAGTTCTCCTGGCTGGAGATGTAGTTTCCATGGGGAAGGGAAGGGGGATGGGATTGATGAGAGCGATGGAAAGCAGGATGGGGGAAGCAGGCGAGGATTCAATAGAATGGGATGGTGATGGTGTGAATGGGTTAGTGATGGGACAGGATGAGTATGGAATGGGAAGAGGTGATGGAATTGGTTTAGTGTGTCAAAATGGTGGAGTCTACTGTTTAATTCAAATGAGGAGTGGTTGAGTAGAGTGCTTTGGTCCCCTTATCTAAGGAAGGATATACTGGCATAGCAGGCAGGTTCACTTGCCTGATATCAGGTAGGGAGGGGTTTATAAGGAGGTTGAGAAGGTTGGGCCTGGACTCATTGGCATTTAGAAGCATGAGAAGTAACCTTATTGAAACATGCAAGATTCTGAGGGGACTTGACAGGGTCGATTTGGAAAGGTTGTTTCCTCTAATGTGAGAGTCTAGAGAAAGCTTCACCTGACGAAGGAGCAGCACTCCGAAAACTTGTGATTTCAAATAATCCTGTTGGACTATAACCTGATGTTGTGTGATTTCGAACCTCATCAGCCTAGTCTAAGGGAAGCAGCAATTTCAACATTTCTAGGAAGGTTGAATCCTAAAGAAGGATTTTGAAGTCGATAAGTTATTGGGAAGCTGTTTCTCTTTTCTGAAATTCTAACAGGCAGATATCAGGGAAACAGAATTCCTGGGATAGCATTGAGCTCATCAGATTTGAGCCTGCTTGTTCAGTTCTGGAGAGAAGAGTTCCCAATTAGTTTTCTACTTTTCAGGACAAAATTTCTGTTTGTGTTTCTCGACCTGGTTTTTCACATGCAGGGATTTATTTAGCTTTTGCCAGAGTGAAGTTTTGATTCTTTTCAAGTCTTTGGAGTAAGATTAACCACAAATCCTGCACTTAAAGATGTTCCACTGCAATAGAGATACTAATCTGACCACAAATGTTTTGCTGGTCTCTATGGGTAACACCCTATTCTAAATAACCCATTCCTGTGGGGGAAGAGCAGGGCAATGGAACAAACGGGATAGTTCCTTCAGAGAGTTAGCATCACGGTGGTGGTTCACATAGACTCTTTATACGTTGAAAGCCTCTCTCATTCCATCACATTCACTTGGTTTTATAAACTGGAGACATTTGAGATTTGATCTGTCTGAGGTTGTCCATCTATATGGAGTAAGGTCAGAGCTACCCCAGAGTGCGGTGGATGCTGGAAATGATTGAGTAAATTTAAGGGGGAGATAGGCACATTTTTAATGAGTAAAGGGTTGTGGGAGGCGGCCAGGAAAGTGGAACTGAGGCCAAGATGAGATCAGCCATGATCGGATTGAATAATGAAGCAGGCTGTAGGGGCTGAGGTTCCTGATCCTAGTTGTTATATTCTTAACTCCAGGCTTGGCCCACGCTATCCATTTGTCTATCAGTCCAGTACAGTCCAGTCTGTTAGTCCAGTCCTATCTCGTTTAGGCTGTTTGTCCAGTTGGTCAGTCTATTGGTCAGCCAATGTGTCCATCAGTCCTTTAGTCTGTCTGTCTACCATCTCTACTGTTCTGTCTATTTGCCTATATGTCTGTCTATCTATGTATTTGTAATTCATAGAGTAATACAGCATGGAAACAGACCCCTCCATCCAACTAGTGATGTAGCATGATGGCTCAGTGGTTAGCACTGCTGCCTCACAGTGCCAGTGACGTGGGTTCAATTTCACAATTGAGCAACTGTCTGTGTGTACATTCTCCCTGTGTCTGCGTGGGTTTCCTCCAAATGCTCTGGTTTCCTCCCACAGTCCAAAGATGTGCAAGTTAGGGTGAATTGGCTATGCTAAATTGCCTATAGTGTTCAGGAATGTGCAGGCTAGGTGGGCTAGCCATGGGAAATGCAGGGTTACAGGTTACAGGAGCGGGGGGGGGGTGTGTCTGGGTGGGATGTTGTTCAGAGGCTCGGTGTGGACTTGATGGGCCGAATGACCTGCTTCTGTATTGTATTCTATGATGGTCCATGTTGACAATGTTCCCAAACTAAGCTAGTCTCACCTGCCTGCGATTGGCCATATCCCTCAAACCTTTCCTATGCATGAACTTATCCAAATGTCTTTTAAACATTGTAACTGTACCCGCATACCTCCTCTAGAGGTTCATTCCACACACAAACCACCCTCTGTGTAAAAAGGTCCCTTTTAAATCTTTCTCCTCTCACCTTAAAAGTATGCTCCCTAGCTTTGAACTCCCCACCCTAGGGAAAAGACCTCAGTTATTCACCTTATCTATATTCCTCATGATTTTATAAACCTCTATAAGATCACCCCTCAGCCTCCTACGGTCCGATGAAAAAAGTCCCAGTCTATTTTCATAACGCAAATGTTCCATTCCTGGCAACATCTTGGTAAATCTTTCCTGACCCTTTCCAGTTTAATAGTATCCTTCCCATATCTACATGCATCCAGGCATTATTTATTCTTTATTTATAAAAATCAATTTATAAGAATATCCATTATTTTGAAATAATTGCTCCTTGATTTCAAAACCCTCCATTGCCTTGCCCCGATCTATCCTTGTAAATACCTGGAGTCCTAAAACTCTCTGGGATCACTGCCCCACCGATCGTGAGCACCCCCAGCTTTCATCGCGACTGCCACTGGTAGTCATAGCTACAGTTGCAAGGGCAACCAGAATTGGAATTCTGCCTGAACCTCAAAACCTTCCTTCTTGTCTACTTCCCTTCCCTCCTGAAAATAAATCTCAAAACTGACCTCTTAATCCTTGCTTTTGGTCTGAAAACGCACTTATGTTATGACACACTTCTGGAGCAGATAAGACTTCAACCCAGGCCTCCTGTGTCAGAGCAAGGGGCACTACCACTGCCTCTCACAAGCTCTCAAACTTTGTTTGATAACATTCCTGTGCAGTGCCTTCGTGAACTGCATTAAGGGCACTACACAAATATAAATTGTTGTTATGTGTCTCTCTAGTTTGTGATCTCTATTCTGTATCCAGTAACAAAGTATTATATTTCTACTGCTTACCCATTTAGTTATCTGCTGATTTACCATACATTGATTGGTACTGCTCTCGGATTTTTAATGATGCTCACATTTGGACACTTCGCTGTACATCTTGCTTCCTGGTTCAATTAAAGTGTTTGAGGCAGGATTGGAACCTGGAGGATGGGTAATCTGAGTAGGTGGCTTCGAGATAAGAATGGCCATGTTAGGCTGGAAGTGCCCCCCCACTACATGCTGCCTCGGCTCTCTGACCCCTTCCCAATCTCAGGCTTAAATTGCGACCTTGATCCACAGGGAATCTCCTCTTCATCCCAGGAATAACACAACAAGCCATAAATCATCCAGCTGCCAAGCCTGGAATGTGTTCAGTTAGTAAAGTGAAAATAGGACAGGCACAAGCAGGGAAAGGGGAAAGGAGGGGTAGGAATTAGGAGAGTTATTCCGAAGCTAAACTCCAGAGTGTAACTAACACGACACAATGTGGAACTCCTCGCAAGACCATTTTCCTGCATCTAAAGTTACAAAATACCAGTGGATCCTGTTACCTTTAAAAAGACAAATTGACAGAATGCACAGTAACTCACAATGGTCTTTGTATAAAAGACCATCAAATCTCAGCGAGTGTTTTGAACCTTCGTTGTGAAAATGGCCTCAAGTGAACATCTTTGTTATTTTAACTGAGGACCTTTACATCAAAAGCGGTGAGCAGGACAAAGGGTTTCATGTGCTGTTGTGTCTGATCATTTTGCCCGCTGTCAGTGTGTGGGTAACATACACTGAAAATGCAAGACTTTACTTGAACTCACACTCACCTACATCGACTGTGTGTGTGTGTGACACCCCGCTCCCCCTCTCCTCCCCCCCCCACCAAAACAAGGTGAGGGGGGTGTTGATGCACACATACAGAGACTGGGTTTTGGAAGCGTAGTTGTTTTTGTCTGCAGCTCTCCTCTGTGTGCCCAGCCATCACTGAACCATTTAGAAAGTGCCCCATTTGCTTCTAATTATATCTTCAGTGCTCTCTCGCTAATGTTTGCCATTACAGATAAGTGGTTCGGTGTAATTTTGGGAGAGGTGGGGGGATTGGAATGAGAAAGTCTACTGTTTTCAGAGGTTTCCAACTCTGATCTGTACGACGGTATCTCACTCCGATTTCTCTGGTTCTTACGTTAGGTGTCGGTGCCGACTGCCCCCAGCTCAACTACTGGCAATAACTAATTTAATTTATGTAGTGCCTTAAGTGACCCCAGGCACCTCACAGCAATGACACTGAGCCACTTTAAGGATATATCAGTACAGGTGACCAAAAGCTTAGTCAAAGAGTTTATACAGCCATTATGGCACACAAGGAAGCCATTCGGAGAGACTAGCAGCAGGCCATTCGGCCCTTCAAGCCTGCTCCGCCATTTAATATAATCATGGCTGAACCTCAATACCATACCTACACTTTCTCCCCGTACTCCTTGATGCCTTTAAAATCTAAGAAAAAGTTATCAATATCTTTCTTGAATATATTCAGTGACCCAGGCCTTTTGCGGGACTGAGTTCCCCAGGTTGACCACCCCCTGAGTGAAGGAATCTTCAGCCCTCTCAATCCAAAATGGCCTCCTCCATCTCCTGGGATTGTGCCCCCTGGTTGTGGACTCCACAGCCAGGGGAACACATCCTCCCTGAATCTAGTCTGTGCAGCCCTGTTAGAATTTTATACGTTTCAATCAGATCTTCTCTCATCCTTTACTTTCAATGACTGTTGTCAGGTTTGAGGGTTTGTGTTACAGGGAGAGGCTGAATAGGCTGAGGCTATTTTCCCTGGAGTGTCGGAGGCTGAGGGGTGACCTTATAGGGGTTTATAAAATCATGAGGGGCATGGATAGGGTGAAGAGCCAAGGTCTCTTCCCCAGGGTAGAGGAGTCTGAAACTAGAAGGCATAGGTTTAAGGTGAGAGAAGAAAGATATAAAAGGGACCTAAGGGGCAACTTTTTCACGCAGAGAGTGGTGTGTGTATGGAATGAGCTGCTAGAGGAAGTGGTGGAGGTTGGTACAATTACAACATTTAAAAGGCATCTGAATGGGTACATGAATAGGAAGGGTTTAGAGGGATATGGGCCAAATGCTGGCAAATGGCAGTAGATTAATTTAGGATATTTGGTTGGCATGGACAAGTTGGACCAAAGGGTCTATTTCCATGCTGTACAACTCTATGGTGTACAAGGACACCCACTTCCCAATATATCATCATTTAAATAATATGCTTCTGTTTTTCACACCAAAGAGTAGAATCTCATATTTATCCGTGTTACACTTTATCTGCAATGGATTTACTCAATTACTCAAATTGTCTAAATCACCCTGACATCTCCTTGTATCAAGTCCATGTCAACTCTCTCTGTTCAATCTCACTAATTTCCTCAACCCCTGTAATCCTGTAGGTGTACTTCCCTCATGTGCCCATCCAATTTCCTTATGAAATCAACCTCTGCCTGTGCTCGCATTCCTCCTGAACGCAGTGAGTTCTACTTTGTGATCACCAGCTGTCTAACAAAGTTCTCCCTGCAACTTATGCCCCTCCCAAAACCTGCTTCCCCTACTTCACATACTGTCAGCTAATAGGAACTGTTTTTCTTTTGTCTATGCTGTTGAAAATTTATACACCCCTATCAAAGTCACCCCTTGGTTCATGACGCACCTTAACCCCACCTTCTCCACCTTGCTCCCCACTTAATCCATGGCTCCAGCAAACACCCAAGTGCAGCTATGAACAGTAAGAGAGATGCGAACACAATCCAGTCCATCAGACAACCCAACTTCCCATCCACTGACTCCATCTATACATCCCCCTGCCTCGGGAAGGCAACCAACATCATCAAAGACCCCTCCCACCCCGGTTATAATCTCTTCCAACCTCTTCCGTCAGGCAGGAGACGCAAAAGCTTAAACACACCCACCAACAGATTCAGGAACAGCTTCTTCCCCACTGTTATTAGACTGCTGAATGGACCTGTCAAAGTTTAAATTTAATGTTGATCTCGCTCTTTGCGCACATTCTCTGCAGCCATAACATTGTAATCCTCCCTCTGTTCTATTACCCCAATGCACTTTGTATGGTATGATACTGCCTGTACTGCATGCAAAACAAAACTGTTCACTGTACCAAGGTACATGTGACAATAATAAATCAAACTAAATTAGTAAAAGGAGTAGCTACTGGTCCTCGTGCATTGCCAATGCTAGTGAACTGCTGATGCAATTTGCCTGCACCGGAAGGCTGGATAGGTTTTAAGGAACATCTTAGAGGAGGATAGAAAGATGAAAAGTGAGAGGAAGGGATTTCTAATTTTCATGCCATAGGCAAATGAAGACAATCAAACCTGGCAGAGTGATTAAAATGGGGATGTATAGGAGGCCAGGACTGGAGGAACAGGGATATCTCAGAGGGCCTGGAAGAATGTACCGTGATAGGGGTGGACAAGACAGTTTAAGATTTTTAAGAAAAGGGTAAAAATGTTTAAATTGAAGTGTTGCCTGAACTGATGGGTGAAAAGGGTTAGGTATGAAACAAACACAGGAACAGGCTGGAGGAACTCAGCAGGTCTGGCAGCATCTGTGGAGAAAGAGAAACAGGGTTAATGTTTCTAGTCTGTTGTGAATCTGTTTCAGATTTGGCATGAATTAGGGTAGGGACAGCGGAGGTTTTGAATGGTCTCAAGTTTACCGAGTCTGAAAGGTCAGCCAAGGGAGTGCCAGTGTGATTGATCTAATAGTTACAAAGGATGAGTGTTTCAGCAGTGTATGAGCTCAGACGTTCAAGGTACAGAGATTCCCATTGACTCCCAGGTGCCCAATGCATTCAGAGAGTTTCGCCTCATCTCTCCTTGGCCCACACTGAGTTCAGCTCCCACACCAAGCTATGAGGGACGGGATGCTTAATCCAACTAGGTCAGAGGTACAGGACACACACAGATTCCCCCAGGTCATTATGGGTGAGACACACAGGTCCCATAAAATCTTCACGGTCTCTCTCCATTCACTAATCGATGCATCCAGGTAGTGCTTTTTATAAAGTGTGGAGCTGGATCAACATAGCAGGCCAGGCAACATCAGAGGAGCAGGAAAGCTGATGTTTCGGGTTGGGACCCTTCTTCCCATTTCTGATCAACATCCAGATCCTCCAAAAACAGTTTCCTCTGTGGGTCCTCAAGCACACGCTCTCAGCAATGTATCAGTAACTTCTGACCCTACAATCAAGCTCTATCCCAGCTCAGAGCCTCCCTCTCGCAAAGCTGCAAAGGACCTCTTCTGTTTTTCATTCTTCGCAGGATCCACAACCTCAACCTACGATTTTACTCTGCCCTATTGGACATTAAAAACTGTAAGTACACCAAACTTACCGGTGTCTGCCACCAAACACAGGCCTCTTCCACCCCCCAAGTCCTCAACCCTACCCAGGACCTCTCCCACAATGTGCCTGCCGCCATTGACCGTGTGGTCACCATCGCTTCACCCGCTGATGCCAGGGATCGTGTCATATCAGCCGACGCCAGCCACGCCAGTTCCGGCACCGCAAGGCATGCCGCGGATACCGCCGCTTCCATCGCCAAGACCGAGAGTGCCCCCTACATTAAGGATACCCCTGTCACCGCCCACATCAAGGACGTCGCTCTGCCCACTGGCCCTGCAGCCACCAGTTCTACAGCCAACGCCAGCCCCAAGCCCTGAGGACGAACAGTCAGTCCTCAGTAAAGGACTCATCTTCATTCCTCTCCATATCAATGAATATCGCTCACACTTGGACGTCGAGCAGTTTTTCCGCCGCCTCCGCCTCTGTGCCTATTTCTTTAACCGTGAGTCTAACCCACCCTCTACAGACCCCTTCTCCCGCCTCCAACACACCCTGCACACCACCCCAAGGCCTCCTACCCTCCCTCAACCTCTTCATCTCCAACTGCCGTCGCGACATTGATTGCCCCAACCTATCCACCCCTCTCACTCACTCCAACCTCTCCCCCACAGAATGTGCAGCCCTCTGCTCCCTCCGCTCCAGCCCTAACAAAAAAAAGGGGAAAAAATGCCATTTCTGAAGAAGGGCTCCAACCTGAAACGTCAGCTTTCCTGTTCCTCTGATGCTGCCTGGCCTGCTGTGTTCCTCCAACTCCACACTGTGTTATCTCTGACTCCAGCATCGGCAGTTCTTACTATCTCTGAGTGGTCTTTATAACACTGTTTATTAAAATTTTCGACTAAATATTATAACATGTGTTGTAACCAGGCTCTAATCTTAATGTTATACACATAGAGAATAATCTCCTAATAATGCATCCCTCTGTCAATCAAATCCAACATCATCGTATCCATCTACTGCTTGATGTTCAATCAGACTAACATTGCCCACACTGTGTTATTTATGCCAAGAGAGGAGCAGCTCTTGTGATATCATCGCAAACTTGCTCCAGGGTCCTATATGCATGTTAACTCTTTGTGGTGGGCTGACAGTTGTAGAATCCTGGAAAGCAGTGAAAATTAGAGGCAATTTTTTTTCTTAATCCTTTCACAGGATGTGGACGCTGCTGGTGAGAGCAACATTTGCTGCCTGTCCCTAATTGCCCTTGGGTTGAGTGGGATTACACAGCCATTCCAGAGGAAGTTTAAGAGTCATCCCCATCGCTGTAGGTCTGGAGTCACATGTGGGCCTGACTGGGTAAGGATGGCAGACTTCCTTCCCTAAAGAACGAGATGGGTTTTACAACAGTCGGTGATAGATTCATGTCAACCATTACTGACATTAACAATCAATTCCAGACTTATGGCTTGAATTTAAATTCAGCAAACTGGGATTTGAATCTATGTCCCCAAAACATTAGGGCCTTTGGATTAGGAGCCCAGTAGCATTACCTGTAGGCCATCTGTGAAGCAGAGGATCGAAGTATTGCAGACCTTAGGCTCAGATGCTGATCTAACTTCCACACCTCATGCCTAGGGACATTGTTAAGCGATCAAGTCAGTCATATATCTCTTGGTATGTTTCTGGGTTGGGCGGAGATTGAGTTCCCATCAGGGTGGAGCAGACAAGTCATGAGTTAGGCCCACGGCCTGGATACACCTGATGTTCTGACCATTGCCCTGGAGGTTTCCATTCTGCTTTATAGGGTCTGGATTCTCATGTTACCCGAAGTGAGGCTCATCGGTCTTGGAGATGGTGGGACTGGGGCCAAGGAATCTCCTGCTGGACTCCCTGAATCCCTCGTTTGTGGAAGTTTGGGGAGACTGGGACCTCATGTGGAACCAGGGTGTACTGACCTGTCTAATGTTGGAGAGTGGGGTCATGATGCTCACAGCCTGGAATTCCAAAGAAATAAAATTTCGACCAGCAACATTTTGGTTCTTTCGCAAAGTGCAGATGAGAGGATAACCTTCAGAAGGTTGTAGCAAATCCCCCATCTCAAAAAGGAACATTCCAGTGAAATTTGACAGACTTGGTGCTAAGTGGCCTGGATTTTGGATGCTTGTTTATAACAGAAACTACAGTTTGTTACACTTCCCTGCTGTGGCTGGGCTATCCCATTTCTTCAATTGGTTCATGATGAGTCTCAGTGTTAAGTGGCCTTGCCTGACCTCCCAAGGACCAGGGGTGTGAACTGACAGCATAAGCCTCCAGTTCAAGCTGTCAGTCTTGCTCTTTGGTTGGAGCAGTGCGAACAGCTTGAGAGACTGATCACAGGCTCCTACATTTCAGCAGGAACACAAAGCCAAACGATCCCGGGGTCTGAGAGCTGAGAACGTGGTTTTTACATGTTGACACAGATTGTGAGTTGGATGGTTTTGTAACCAGAGTTTCACAAGCAAGCTCAGTCATGTCCTTATTGATGCACACCTCATCCATCATTCCTGCCAAGAGTCACTGATTGGAAATGGCTCTGAAAAACACATTATGCTTTTTTCTTTATTCACTCATGAAATGTGGGCATCTTTGACAATGCCAGCATTTATTGCCCTCTAGTTGTCCCGTTGAGAAAGTGGTGGTGAGCTGCCTTCTTGAACCACTGCAGGCTGTGTGCTGTGGTTGACCCTCAGTGCCCTTAGGGAGGGAATTCCAGGATTTTGACCCAGCGACACTGAAGGAACGGTGATTTAATTGCAAGTCAGGATGGTGAGGGGCTTGGAAGGGAACCTGCAGGGGGTGGTGTTCCCAAGTATCTGCTGCCCTTATCCTTCTAGACGTTAGCAGTCACAAGTTTGGACAGTGCGTGAAGACCAACTGTAATACATACACATATGGAGATTCACATCTTGCATTGCAAAGGATTCAAAATAGCATCTAAAGGTGTCTTCCACTGTGTTGTGCGTTGCTTTTTATATATTTGATATATCTGATTTTCCACAAAACAATGCAGAGATTACACCACTTCCACATAGCTTCCAATACCATTTTATTTACAAGATGTCTCCACAAATGAGGACAGCTCTAGCTTCTTTCTGGAGACTTCCCAGGTTTAATCAATTGAGCACCATGAACATAGATCAGTCAACAGGCAAATATAATTAAACACAGATTAATTAAACCATACATTGGCATCATCAGAAGGACAGATCAACATGGGAGTTAGGAATAACTATCAGGAAGTCCTGTCTTTCAACTTTTTCGACCTTCTAAGTGTAAGACTCACAATATTATGGGATGAGAATTCTTCAGATAGGGAGCCAACACAACAATGGTAGGGAGGGATGTAGTGATTGTAACAAGGTCAGCCAGGTAGACCACATGGAGTATGAGTTCCCTGATTGGGGCTGTTAATCAGGTCCAATCAGGGAGCCCTGGCTGACAGATATAAACAGGAGTGTCAGGGGTTCTGCACACACTGAGAGCTGGCTCTGAGGGAGCTGGATCAGTGTCAAAGACTCTCCACATGTGGAGACTTGGTGATGGGATACCAGCCTCTGTGGGATTATGTCAAGGGGGTGGTGGAGTGATGCTAGACAAGATGATATATCCATTTTCTTGCAGTAAATCATTCAACAATAACTTGCATTTATATAACTTCCTGAACTTAGTAAAATAAAGTACAAAAAGAAGAAATTCATTGCTATGCTCTATAAAGGGCTATTCAGTCAATAGGTGAAAGCAAGACGTGGGCTTAAGGGAGTGACTTTAAGGAGATGTGAGGGGTGGATAGGCAGAGAGTTTCAGTGGGGGAGTTCCAGAATTTAAGGCCCAGGCAGCTGAAGACATGGCCGCTGATGGTGAGGTGACAGAAATTAGTGACACACAAGAAGTCAGAATTGGTGGAACATCAAGGTCACAGAGGGATGGAGTGCAAAGGTGATGTAGGCCATGAGAAACTCAGCTGTCTCATCTGTCACAAATCAGATCATGCATTGAGAAGAATAATATATACTGCTTTTGAGCCGAATTAAACCTTTCTGAGTTTACCTCCAAAATACAGAGCCTCATAATTATCTTTCATACTGGGAAATAAACCTCACAAAAATCTATTTTGTCCCTAATGGGAAGTGGCATCAATGTTTCAATGTACAGATCTATCTCTTTAATGCTATTGATTGTGCCCTGGGGTGGAGGTACGTTTAATTATTCCCAGTCTGATTTCTCCTCATCATCAACTTCCTTCAATCCATATCTGGCAGCCTGTGCTTGCTAAGGAGGGCTAGGGAGGTCATATTCAAATATTTGAACTTGTTGTTGAATTCAATGGGAATACCTGTTGGGTATCCTTGAACAAAGCAGATATGCTAAACTTGACAAATTTAGTCGAGTTTTTTTCCTCTCCTACCCTACAGAACAACAGGAGGATTGTTTGATCATATAAGACCATAAGAAATAGGAACAGGAGTAGGCCATTCAGCCCCTCAAGCTTGCTGCGCCATTCAATAGGATCATGGCCGATCCAACATTTCTCATGTCCATTGTCCTGTCCTTTCTGCATGACCCTTGGTATGATCAATTGTCCTCTTTGGACAAAGCTTCAATTCTATTCAAAGCCTTTGACCTTATATTCAACCTTTACACTTTCACAGGATGTGGGCATCACTGGCGGGATCAGCATTTGGTGCCCACCCATAATTGCCCTAGGACTCAATGGTTCACTAAAGCATTTCAGAGGGCACCCAACAGTGAACCATGTTGCTATGTGTCTGGAGTCACAAGAGGCCAGACTGAATAAGGACAGCAGATTTCCCTCCAAAGGGAGTGGGTGAACCAGATGGGTTTTTAAAACAATTGATGATATTATCATGGTCGCTGTTACTAAGACTATCTTTCAATCTCAGATTTTGTGAATTGATGGTAAAGGCCACCAGCTATCATCGTGTGAATTACTCATAGGCACTATGGTAGTGTCCCTACCTCTGGGCCAGGAAGCCCAGGTTTGAGTCCCATCTGCACTAGAGGTGTGTAGTAAGATCTCCAAACAGATTGATTCAAAATATTTACGATTTACTCGGGACTGAACTCTCATTACTCAGTGCAAACTTTACTAGGCGGCAAAATTCGAATTGTAAAATGGTTACAGTGCAGAACTAGACCATTCAGCCCATCATGGGTGTTCAGCTGAATAATTCATAGATTACAGTTGAGTTAATGCCATTTAATAGCAATGTCAATGATTGCTCCATCATTTCACTGGTGGTCAGGAGTTGGCTGACAGGGTAATATATTTTTCTACTTTAGGTGAGCTGTGAGTGTAGCTGGCATGGCACACACACACAGTCAACTGTGTAAACAAAGGTCACAACCCCAGGCTTTCTCGGTTCCCTCCTGAGGTTAGGCCTTGTCCCCAACAATCGAACAATTCAAATCTCTGATTGGTAAGAGAAGCAGGCAGCTTAGCTGCTGTCTGGCTATCATCTGGGGCTCCTGATGGGTTGAGAATTTCAACAAAATAGGGATTGATTGCTACAATTTGTTGTCCATCCCTGATTGCATGTTGAACAGAGTGGTTTACTGGACCATTCCAGAGAGATTTCAGACGTCAAGCACATTGTTGTATATATGGAGTCACGTGTGGGCCAGTCTGGCTAAGGACAGCAGATTTAAAGGACATTAATGTCCTGGCTTTTGCACACACTTGGACAATTTCCAATTTGTCTGGTAAACATCCTTGTTGTAGATGTAGAATCATAGATTCCCTACAGTGTAGAAGCAGGCCATTCAGCCCATTGAGCCCACACGACCCTCTGAAAAACATCCCACCAAGACCCAGCCCCCTACCCTATCCCTGTAACCCTGAATTTACCATCGCCAAACCACATGGGCCTGCACATCTCTGGACACCATGGACAATTTAGCACGGCCAATACACCCACCCTGCGCAGCTTTGGACTGGAACAGTGTCTAGGTATTGGAACAGCTTGGCTGAGGGGGCTGAGGCTAGTTCTGGAGTTTTAAGTCATTGGCATTACAATTGGAATATTTTCAGGAACCAGGGCTTTTGCTGGCAATATTTCTTAGTCAGCCTGCTCAGACATGTTACGCACCTCTGGAGTGGGCCTCCTGGCCTAGAGATGGGCACACTACCACTGTGCCACAGATCCCACCATTACTGTATCCTGTGCACTCAATACTTAGCCACAGTTGATACCTAAAATAAAACCCCATATCCAACTAATTGTGGCTGATTTTAACTCCGTTCCTAGGCTTTCTATCTCCACTCATGGCCTGCACTGTTGAACCATGACCCTTCACTCAGCAATAAAGCAGCAACAAGACAGTTGAAGGGCCCATCACCATCATAAGCACTTATCCTGGCAGCGTTCTCTGCCTCAGCATAGCAATGTCAGAGATCAGTGGAAGATAAAAGATGCTTGAATTAAAATAATGAGGAATTAATTTCTTCACACACTGATCAGACCACAAAGCTATTGCTGGTATGATTTCCCCACTTTATGCAGGCAGGGGTGAAATAAACACTGTTTAAAAGGGCCCCATTGTTCTATTTTTACACAACACTTTAACAGCCTTTAATTGTAGCAATCAATCCCTATTTTGTTGAAATTCTCAACCCATCAGGAGCCCCAGATGATAGCCAGACAGCAGCTAAGCTGCCTGCTTCTCTTACCAATCAGAGATTTGAATTGTTCGATTGTTGGGGACAAGGCCTAACCTCAGGAGGGAACCGAGAAAGCCTGGGGTTGTGACCTTTGTTTACACAGTTGACTGTGTGTGTGTGTGCGTGTGTGTGTGTGTACTTGGACTGACGCCACAGTGACTCCATATCACATGACCCTAGGATACATTCCAAAACCTATCTGCCACCATTTTTTATCCAGGGACTCAATTCACAATTAATGTGAACTTCCACCTTGTCCAGGAAAGGGCGTTTAAGTTTCATTCATCATGCAGCCAATTTATGAGATGTGGGCGTTACTAGCTGGGCCAGCATTTTCTGCGCTTGAAATAGTGGTGGTGAGCTGCCTTCTTGAAAGCCTGCAGTCCATGTGCTGTATAGATGCTCAGACCACTGACTGGTAGGGTATTCCAGGGTTTTGACCCAGCAATGCTGAAGGAACAGCGATATATTTCCAACTCAGGATGTTGAGTGGTTCGGAGGGGAACTTGCAGGGGCTGGTGTTCCCATGTATCTACTGCCCTTGTCCTTCTAGATGCTAGAGGCTGCAGATTCGAAAGGTGTTGTCAAAGAAAATGTCGATGAAAAGCCATTTGGAAGTTTGCAACTACGTATTTGATATAGTGATACTTTATAAAATTGCTGAATAAAGGCATTTAATAATGCTGGCCTCTTAGCATTTCACTCAAGCTTGTCTACTTCATATTTTTAACCACATAACCGCCCTGGAGTGTACTTGAGAACAATATCATTGGGTTAGTATGCTGATTGGGCCTTCCAAGATTCAGTTCATAGAATTCCTATAGTGTAGAAGCAGGGCATTCGGCCCATCGAGACCATACCAACCCTTCGAAGAGCATCCCATTCACATCCAGCCCCCTACCCTATCATTTCCTATGACTAACTCACCCACCCTCCACCTCCCTGAACACTATGGGCAATTTAGCGTGGCTGATCCACCTAACCTGCGCATCTTTGGACTGTGGGAGGAAACTCATGCAGACATGGGGAGAATGTGCAAGCTGCACACAGACAGTTGCCTGAGGCTAGAATTGAACCGAGTCCCTGGTGCTGTGAGGCAGCAGCGCTAACCGCTGAGCCACCGCACCACCCACTCTGTTTTGTCAGCACACACATGCCACTGAGTCAGAAGCTAATTAAACTGGTTCAAGGATACCAAATAAAAACTGAAAGAACTGCGGATGCTGGAAATCAGAAACAAAAACAGAAATTGTTGGAAAAGCTCAGCAGGTCTGGCAGCATCTGTGAAGAGGAATCAGAGTTAGCGTTTCGGGTCTGGTGATCCATCCTCAGAACAGAGTTAGCGGAAACCTGTTCCCCAGAGAGCATTGGAGGCAGGGTCATTGAACATTTTTAAGGCAGAGATAGATAGATTTTCGATTAGCAATGGGAGTCAGAAAGGAGACAGGAAAATGGGTTTAAGGCCCACAATCAAATTAACCATAATCTTTTCAAATGGCAGAATCAGGCTCAATGATCGAATGGCCTGCTCCTAACTCATATGCTTACATAAACTGGAAGATCAAGCCTTCATGGTCTTACCACAACATTGTTTCTGTCCTAAAGGGAAAATTGGGTTTGCTTTTGATCAGAATATTATATTTACATGACATTTCTGAACTTTTAGTCTTTTCAAAGTTACCTTTGTCAACCTGTGCATCAGTTTTGGTTGTAATGCTCACAGCAGTGGCCTTGCCCACTGGTCAGAGAACTAGTCTCTGCAACTATTTCCAAAGTGAACGATGGGATTAAACACTGAGCAGGAATTTAGTGCCTGCCGTTGGCATAGGAGGAGGTGAGACTTGAAACCCTGAGCTTCGAATCCAGATGTGAGAACAATGACACTCTCCAGGATCTCCTCCCTTTACACCGAGCTCGATCTCTTGGCATTAGGATACCTGGGAACCTCTGTGAAACATGGATCTTTATTTCTGACCCGCCCAGGATGAACATGAATGCTGATGGCGCAATGCTCTGGGATCCTGCTCCCTGTATTACTGCTGTAGAGGCTTGAAACCTGCAACACAATGAGACACCTATTGTGGTCCAACTTGGAGGATGTGGAGACTTGCGGTCATTGAGTTTCACAGTCTGTTTTTGTCGAATGATGCCCGCCCTTTTTGTTTGGTTTTGTGTACAACATTTTTTGCCTTTGGGGAATTTTGTGCAGAATTCCTCGGCTGATGATTAACTCATTGGACTGTATCACCAACACACATCCCATGATCAACAAGCCCATCGTAACATGTGATCAAGGCTTGTCTGATCACAGACCCTGTCCAGTACTTGATTGCTTCAGCCTCTGGGTGGAGCCATTGAGCCAAATGTCAGCCTCACAAGCCCCACAGAGAAAATTCTAGAGAGAGGGAGGAGATACATCACTCCTGGATAGGGAGAGATGGTAGGAACTGCAGATGCTGGAAAATCTGAGATAACAAGGTGTAGAGTTGGATGAACACAGCAGGCCAAGTAGCATCAGAGGAGCAGGAAGGCTGATGTTTTGGGCCTAGACCGTTCTTCAGAAATGGATAGGAGCGTGTGTGTGTGTATTGAAAGCTCTCTCGCATTGTTTTAAGGTCAGAAGTTGCATGATAACCATCCAACACGTTTATTTGAAATCACAAGCTTTCGAAACACTTCACTTGTGATTTCAAATATCTGGTGTCTAACCTGGTGTCATGTGACTCCTGACCTTGTCCATTCCTGTCCAACACTGGCACCTCCACAACAGTGTTTTAAGTCATCTAAATAAACGGAATTTGCAAGTATCACTGATTTACACTGAGATAACCAGCAACTCAATTCAAACTTAACACCCTGAAGAATGTGGGACTTGAACCCAGAGACTTCCAGTTCAGGAGTAGGGGCACTGCCCATTGTCCCACAACACTTCCCCATTGCTCTCCATTTGCTATGCTCATATGTAAAAGTTCACTTGCCAACCATCTGAAAATGGCACGAATGTTTTAGTCAAGAATATGCTAGATAACCTTCTTTCTTTTTATTCATTTATTCCATGTGGGTGTCACTGGCCAGGCCAGCATTTACTGCCCATCTCTAATTGCCTAGAGGCCAGTTAAGAGTCAACCACATTGCTGTGGGTCTGGAGTCACATGTAGAAGGACCAGGTAAGGATGGCAGATTTCCTTCTCTAAAGGACAATAGTGAGCCAGATGGGGTTTTCTGACAATTGGCAGTGGTTATCACTAATGATTGTAACAAGGTCAGCGAGGTGGACCTCATAGAATATGAGTTCCTTAATTGGGGCTGGTAACCAGGTCCAATCAGGGAGCCCTGGTTGACAGAGATAAACAGGAGTCTCAGGGGTCTGAGAGCCAGCTCTGAGCTATTTGGGTCAATGTCATATACAATGCATCTAAATAAAGGGTGATGGGATACCAGCCTCTGTGGAGTCATTTCAATCTTCTTCCTGATTCCAGGATTTTCTTATTGAATTCAAATTCCACCTTCACAAAATTTCTCCTCAAAAATAGGACACGATGATGAAGTTCATTATCATCCAAGGATAGACCAAGATAATCTAACAAGCATGATCCCACTCCCTTTACATGGGATACTCAGGACCCCTCATGTTGCTGGGCTGTATACAGTACAACTCTCTGTCCTTCAACATAAATCCCTCAGTGAAGGCATCAGTGCTTAATGTTTTGAGCTTTCTCTTCACATGAGAGGAATGGAGAGCAGACAGCGATAAGTCGCAGCTTCGTTCATTTTCCCCGGGATCCTCTTCATGGGAGAATTAGCCAAGACTAAAATCAGTAGTCACCTCTGATCAAATTGTGTGTCCTCCTGCACACTTCATGAACTTACTGCCTGAACAATGATTATTGTTGTAAAATGAAGTCGTGAACAGACAGTTGATGAAAAATTGTGCAGCCTCCTCCAATTCTAAGATATCATTAGCACACAGTTAAGATGCTGCATGATAGGATTTACTTTTGCAATGGCTGTCATCTATTGGCTGTAATACCGGTACTTATTTTTGGTAATCCCTACGTGCTCCATTATGGAAGTGTGCATCAGATACTTATACGTGCCTCCCTCTTGAACAGCGATACAGAATTAGAGTCTCATTCCAGACCTGATGATGGGCCTCAAACCAAATCGTCAACTGGCATTTCCTCTTTTGAGCTCTGAAAGCAGTACTGTGTGCTTTCACCATTTACGGGCTTGTTACAGAGATGTAGCATTTGCTATTTATTAAAATGCTCTTAGGAATAATTACCAGCACAGAGAAAGAGAGAGAGAGAGACATAAACACACACAGACATACAGACACATGGCCCAGGTAGGGATGGAGGCTGACAAATACATATATAGTCAGACAGACAGACATACACTCAGACAGACAGACAGCTATGCAGACACACTGCCCAGACGTGGATGTAGATAGACAGATCTTGTACATATAATTATACAGAGAACCAGACATATATACACAAATACAGACACCCGCATAGATACAGACAAATAAAGGTAGATGTGAATTCATCCACTCAGTGTACATTGTGATGTCTGAAGAGCCTGTAAAATTTGAAAAGCAATGCACATGGGGATGACTTGTCTTGCATTCCTCAAAATGGAGCTCTGGTGGATATACCCAGGAGTACAAACACACACACAGACACACACACACACAGACACACACACACACAGACACACACACAAACACACACACTCACATACATACACACACCCAAACACACACACAGACACACACACCCAATCACACACACACTCACACATAGACATAGACACACA
>NC_063370.1:12188218-12245684 GCF_021869965.1 Rhincodon typus
CAATCACACACACACTCACACATAGACATAGACACACACACACACACACACATTGACACAGACACACACACAGACACAGCAGACAGGAAACACAGGAACAGAGAGACCCGCACACATTCACCAGTGAGCCATACATGTGCTGGGCTGGAAAGGGGACACATACACTTTTGAACACATGCAGCGTGGTGCTTATAGGCTCTATGAATGTTAGACATTAGTGTAAATAATTTTTAATGGAACAATTGTATGAGACAAAACATGGAAATAATAGGCGCTTCAAACAGTGCTCATGATTAAAGAGCCATTAAATGCTCAATATCTGCAGGGTAGCTTGTTCAAATCAGTGCTGTAATCACTGAAATACATTTTTAAATCTAAGCTAATGACCCAGTGAGCTGGTTTTAATCCCCGGAGATGCTCCAGTGCAGATAGAGCCAATTCCACGTAAGTGAATACCTGAGACATGAAGATTAACTGGAAATCCCAGAACCTGATCTTTCTGCTTGCTTGCTGCAGCATTTCCTGCAACTTTGTTCTGTGGTGAATTGTTGGTCAGTGATTTTACTCCTGACTGCATGGTCCATACTCAACGGTCCCATCACGAGAGGGGAATTATGCGATTTCTGACTTAGTTGCATCCTGCTTGACTGATCAGTTAAGTGTTCTCAGTTTGTCAATGAAAAACCAATAATATTACATTCAAGATAATGCTCTTAAGTCATTTTATATTGTGTTCAATGCTCCTAATTTAACACATTGTAGACTCTTTACCGAGAAGGCTCTGCAAAAAACAATTTGACACCCAACCTTAAAAAATCAAAATATTAAGGCTCACAAATATGGGCTCCTGGAAAATACTGGGGCTGAGATGGGTGATGGTCAGGTTTAGAAACTTGGCAATGAATATAGAAGTCAGCTGGTGCCCCACTATGGCCTCTTTAAACTGTTTATATTGTAAAAGAGTACAGGTCATTAAGGGTGACACAGTGGCTCAGTGGTTAGCTCTGCTGCCTCACAGCTCCAGTGATCCAGGTTCGATTCCACCCTTGGGTGACTGTCTGTGTGGAGGTTGCACATTCTTCCTGTGTCTGTGTGCATTTGCTCCGGTTTCCTCCCCCAGTCCAAAGATGTGCTGGTTAGGGTGGATTGTCTGTGCTAAATTTGTGCAGGCTAGGTGGATTAGCCATGTAGAATGCAGGGTTATAGGACTGGGATGCTCTTAAGGTTGGTGCAGGCTGAATGGCCTCTTTCCACACTGCAGGGATTCTATGATTCTATCACAGAGTTACTTGTACATGGGAGAGGAGTCCCTTTGGCCCATCCACTTTGCACCTACCTACGGAAAACCCTGGGGTGGGGGTGAAGGAGCTGCAGGGTGGGAGGCGCTGCCTTCCAGCTTGGAGATAAAAGCTGCAAATCCCGTGATACTATCCGACAGAATACAGGGAGATGTCCCTGGTGTTGTCTGCCTCTCAAGCACTGTTGCTGTTGCTGGGAGCTCGCTGAGCATGAGCTGGCTGATGTGTTTTCTCAGTCACCACAGCGACAACATTTTCAAAGCACCTTCTTTTATGTTCATTCACAGCCATGGGTGTCTCTGGCTGGGCCCAGCATTTACCGCCTGAGCCTAGTTGCCCCTTGAGAAGCCGGTGGTGAGTTGCCTTCTTGAGGTTGTAGACTTGCTCGCTGTGCCCGTGTGTTTGTTTGCAAACGCTTTGTCACCCTGCTCGGTAACATTGTCAGTGCACCTCCGCTGAAGCGTCGATGTTCTGTCCCACTGTTCTGTTTTCCAGAACCAGAAGTAATGCCAACCACTCCTGTAAACCGAGGCATATAAATAACAAGCGGGACAGAACACCGACGCTTCATCGGAGGCGCACTGATGATGTGACCTAGCAGGGTGACGAAATGTCCACAACCCGAGCTACAAATCTTCTCAAAACTTTAGGGTTGCCTTCTTGAGCCACTCAATCATTTTACACCCACAGAGCTGGTAAGGAAGGAGTTCCACAATTTTGAGCCAGTGAGATGTCAGGCTGGTGAGCTCAAAGGGGTGTGTTCCTATGTAATCTTCTCTCCTTGCTCTTCTAGATGGAAATGGTTGTGAGTTTTTCTAAGGAGCCTTGCTGAGTTTCATCTTGCAGATATACAGCTTGCTGCTACCACATTGGCAGTTCACAGAATTCCCACAGAATGAAAACAGGCCATTTGACCCAACAAGTCCACACTGTCCTTCAGAAGAGCATCCCACCCAGACCCACCCAAGTACGCTACCCCTCTAACCTTGCATTTCCCATGGCTAACCCACCTAGCCTGCACTTCCCAGGACACTACAGGCAATTTAGCATGGCCAATCCACCCTAGCCTGCACATCTTTGGACTGTGGGAAGAAACCACGGCACCTAGAGGAAACCCATGCAGTCGCCTGAGGGTGGAATCGAAGCTGGGTCCATAGTGCCTTGAGGCAGCGGTGCTAACCACAGAGCTACCAGGCTGCCCAATAGGATGTGCCTGTGTTAATGGAAAGGACAGGGCTATTGGCCCAGCAGAATAGTCTTCATTTACTGTATTCACTGTTCTTGCCCCATCCCTGATTGTGTATTGGTGCTGGCTATCACTACTTGGCTTCATTCTCACCTCTGAATGCAGATTAAGAGTAGGATCCCTAATCGCTTTGCCTTATGTTTGGAGGCAGGATTTTCCCTGTGGGCTCCGACCCTCACTGTCAGGCTCCAATGTGGTGGTTTGTGGGGACGGTTAATGAAAAAGCCCAGTGTGTGGCCTTGTTGTCCATAGCTGTGGAAGCTGGATGGATGGGCAGAGGCCTTGGCATGAGCTTGAAAACAGCAGCAGGACCCTGCCTTGGTGTCTGAGTGAGGGAGAGGGCACTCAAAATGGAGTAATTTTAAGACTAATTTTTTTTTTTACAAAGGTATTTGTGTTTGCTTCCCTCCACAGTGTTCCGCTGATGTACTGAGCTAAGCAAAGAGAGGGCCTTTGCAATCTGGCCTGTAGCGGTTCGAGACCTATCCCCCTGCCATTCTAGTTGGCTAAACTGCACCCACTATTCCCTTAGCCAACTGCGCCCCCACCTCCCCCTTCAGGATAGGTGTTCCGTTTTGGGCCAAAACCCTGCAGATAGAGGCTTCTCAAACGTATATGTTCAAGCAATTTTATTTTATTTAAGAAATGGGCTGAGGATTTCAGCTCAAACGGCCCTCCAGGTCACAGATTCAGTCCGGTACCAGTTCTGTACACTCCTGTTTACCAAATTAAAGCTTCATTTTAAAAACAATAGGTGAACATCTGCATCCGACTGTGGGACTAAAAGCGAAGGGGGCCGGTGTGCTGCTGGTTTCTGCTTTCTCTGTTGGCCTAAGGGGTCACTGTCAGTCAGACTCCGCTAAAACTAAGCAAGACAACTTTGATTTTTCTTATCCTTGAACTTCGAGCATGGCGCCTATCTTTCTCAGGCCTGAAATTCGAAGTCCCTGTTGATTTCCGATGGGAATTCTATAACACAAACACAGGTATGCCACAACCCATTGCTCTCCAGTAATTTCTGGATGCTGGGGCCTACCCCAGACAAAAATGGTCATTACCCAATTTTCAGTAATTAGGGGCCTACGAAGTGACTAATCAAACGCAGATGATTCAAATGCTTTGGATCGTTATTCACTACCTGCCAAGTACCTTTATTTAGAGTGATAAGGGGAGTCCTGAAACTGCTCACGAAGCTGAGCTCAGGGAAGCTGAACGCTCCTGACTGAGGAGAAAATGAAATCGGCCAAAATCGTTTTCAATAAACTCCACCTGCTTTATCTTACCTCAGCTCTCAATAGTCACATGTTTCAGGCAAATTATTTTCTCTTCAAGCCAATCTGCTTTGACACGGATTTTTTATTCATTCACAGGATGAGGGCATTGCTGGCCAGGCAGCATTTATTGCCCATCCCTAATTGCCCAGGGGGCAGTTCAGAGTCAACCACATTGCTGTGAGTCTGGAGTCACATGTAGGCCAGACCAGGTAAGGATGTCAAGTTCCTTCCCTAAAGGGGATTAGTGACCCAGATGGGTTTTTCCCGACAGTCAACAATGGATTTACAGTCATCATTAGATTGTTAATTCTAGATATTTATTGAATTCAAATTCCACCATCTGTTGTGGCGGGATTCGAACCCTAGTCCCCAGGACATTATCTGAGGTCTCTGGATTAACAGTCCAGTGATAATACCACTAGACCATCGCCTCCCCATGAGCATCACATTTCGAGGTGCAACCTGGACCTTCTATCCCAGAGGTAGGAGCACTACCGCTGAGCCACGAGACCAGCTATGGACGGCCAATAACTTTAATATACAAGTTACACAATTACAGGGTAACACCTCCAGCCTCTCAGTACAGCCCAGTACAGTTCAGTCTCAATTCTTGGCAAGCAACATGTGCACAGCAAGATCCCAAAACCAATAAATTAGGAGCAAAATCTGATAAATTGTGTTGCATATGGTGCTACTGAGCAAGGGGGAGTTTTTACCAAGGGCACCAGGTGATTTCCCCACATTGCTGACAAGGCTTGGATTGGTCACCCATCCCTAATTGCCCCTAAACTGAGTGGCTGACTCGGGCCATTTCAGAGGACAGTTAAGAATGAACCCTATTGCTTTGGGTCTGCAGTCACATGTAGGCCAGACCAGGTAAGGACGGCAGATTTCCATCCCTGAAGGACAGATGGGTTTTTAACGACAATTTTTACAAACACTAGTTCCTTAACCATTATTACTGATGCTTGCTTTCTATTTCAGATGTTGCTAATAGAATTTAATTTTCACAAGCTTCAGTAGCACGATTTCAATCCCTGTAGGTTAGCCAGGGTCTGCAGGTTACTAGCTGGTGACATTACCACGGCTCTATATCTCTCCACCCAAAATGCAAGGGTGAAAATCTCACCTGCTGTATATCGCTATGACTGTATGACTCTGTCTTTCAGATTGCACCTGGTCAGCAGGGATTCGGGAAACATGGAAGATCAAGAGAGGAAAGGACAAGTTCAAAGGAAAGACCTTGCAGTTGGTCAGATGATGGTGTAATGGTAACGTCATTGGGCTAGTTCATTTTTAATCGTTTAGGGATGTGGGCATCGCTGGCTGTACCAGCATTTTATTGCCCATCCTTAGTTGCCCCTCGAGAAGGTGGTAGTGAGGTGCCTTCTTGGACCGCTGCAGTCCATGTGCTGTAGGTTGTCCCACAGTGCTCCGTGCATCCTGTCGGGGAAAAGCTGCCAACATCATAAAGGACCCCTCCCACCCCCTGGTTATAATCTCTTCCAACCTCTTCTGTCAGGCTTGAACACACACACCAACAGGTTCAAGAACAATTTCTTCCCTGCCATTATTAGACTGCTGAATGGACCTCTCTAATTTTATATAATGCTGATCTTGCGAATGTTGACTTTGCTTTGCGCACCTCCTGGGCAGTGTAACCTGTATGCCTTGCTCTGTCTAAGCATCCTATGATCTGTATGTCCCTGTTTGCTATGATCTGCCTGTACTGCTCGCAAAACTAAACTTTTCACTGTACTTAGGTACGTGACTATGTAAATCAAATCAAATTGAATCATTAAGGAAGGAATTCCAGGATTTTGACCCAGCGACGGTGAAGGAACGGCGATATATTTGCAAGTCAGGACAGTGAGTGGCTTGGAGGGGAACTTGCAGGGGGTGGTGTTCCCATGTATCTGCTGCCCTTGTCCTTCTAGATGGAAGTGGTCATGGTTCAAATCCCACAATCTTGAATTTTCAAATCACAAAATTGTGAAAGCAAAGGTAGCTCTCATGAATTTAATTATGTGAACAATCACTGATTGCTGTACAACCTTACAGACCTGTGCTCCTGCCTCCCTGCACCCCACACAGTGATGGCCTAGCTGAAAAGAAGTCATTTTGAAGCCTCCTCTCTCTTAAATATTCTGCTCAGGAAGGCCATTGATTGATCCTCCAGCATCAAAGGCCAACTGTTTATCCTTAAT
Source organism: Rhincodon typus (assembly GCF_021869965.1). Classification (NCBI taxonomy): domain Eukaryota; kingdom Metazoa; phylum Chordata; class Chondrichthyes; order Orectolobiformes; family Rhincodontidae; genus Rhincodon; species Rhincodon typus. The sequence continues at coordinate 12,194,244 of NC_063370.1, forward strand.
TGGATGGTGAACCCACCTTCCAGCTCCGATTGTTCTCATCTGGGGAAAGGACACCCTGGGCTCCTTACCCTGTCAGACCCTGATGTTGGGGGGTTCAGAAATCTACTCAGAAAGTCCTGACACTGGCTATGAAGCCAGACATTGGTGTCTTGTGGGCACTGTCAAAGTGAGCCTCAAAGCTGACACCTGACAACGGAAGACCAAGGGCCGAAGGGGGAAAGAGGGCTTTCCATCATGTGTACAGTGGTGACTGGGGGATAATCTTCTGGAAGGATGTATGATAGTAAACATTTTTTTAAAAAACTCGTTCATGGGGTGTGGGCATTGCTGGCTGGCCCAGCGTTTATTGTCCATCTCTAGTTGCCCCTTGAGAAGGTGGTGGTGAACTGCCTTCTTGAACCGCTGCAGTCCACGTGCTGTGGGTAGACCCACGACGTTAATAGGACATTGATAAATATAAATCCATAAAATTGGCTCTAAAATGAGACAGTACACAAACTACATTCCCTATATCCAATCATAGCCAGAGCAGCTCCAGCAGTGACCTTCTTTGACCTTCCTTTCCTTTCTATCACTTAATGGATCCAACTTTTGATCCTCTTTTGCTTCCCGCACTGCATGGTGCCTGGCTGGTTCGTGCCTCCCTATTGGACCTTTTCAATGTCCCCACCATTCCTGTCCCTCCACAGCCTCAGTGCAACCACGCTGTCTGGCCGACGTCACAATTTCTTCCGGCTCAGTGGTCTTTAGAGTTTGAGAACAATTCTATCTCAGCCTAGGCCTCAGGCTGAGACAGACTGCATGAACGTTAAATGTGCTTTTCAACATGAACTGAACATTACTTTCTATATCCTTACTGTTATCAAAACACCCTCTTCCACCTTGCTGTACCTGGAAGAACTCTCCTGCATGCTTTTATGATCCCTTAGCCTTGATCACTTCAACTTGGGTCCTTTAGTCTCTGTATATCTTAAGTCATACAAACTTCTCAACCTGTATCCAATCTTACAGTGAGTCACCTTTGGCCATATTTCATGACCTCACTGGACCTTGTTCTCCTGTTCCCTCACTTTCCTTTATTCATTCATGGGATGAGGGCATCGCTGGCCAGGCCAGCATTTATTGCCCATCCCTGATTAGCCAGAGGGCAGATAAGAGTCATTGCTGTGGGTCTGGAGTCACATGTAGGCCAGACCAGGTAAGGATGGCAGCTTCCTTCCCTAAAGGACATTAGTGAACCAGGTGGTCTTTTCCAACGTATGATCATTATTAGACTCTTAACTCCAGATTTTTATTGAGTTCCAATTCCACCATCTGCCATTGATTTGGATCCTGGTCCCCGGAATATTATCCAGGTCTCTTAGTTAACTGTCCGCTGCTATTACCACTTAGCCAATGCCTCCCCTTGTTTCATGTTTACAAATCTTGTGCATAAACCCATCTATGGTCTTATTCACCCCTGTTTCTGTATCTTCCTCCTCTGCTACCTTTCAAACACTCATTACTCACACTGACCTGCAAGTAATCATTAACCACACCAAGCTCCACTCAGTCCACACCAAAAATGGTGCCTGTGTCTTTGATCTGCAAATCTCATGCCCTTGAATTTTCTCCCTACATCCCTGCCCCTTCCCACCTCCCTCACCTGCTCTGAGGAAGTACCTCCCAAACCCACGACCACTTCCATCTAGAAGGACAAAGACAGCAGATACATGGGAACACAACCCCATGCAAGTTTCCCTTCAAGTCACTCACCATCCCGACTTGGAAACATATCGCCGTTCCTTCAGGGTTACTGGACCCAAATCCTGGCATTCCCTCCCTAACAGACCTCCTTACAGCGGGTGGACTGCAGTGGTTCTAGAAGGCAACTCACCACCACCTTCCCAAGGCCAATTACAGAGGAGGTGATGGCCTAGTAGTATAATGGATGGAGCGTTAATCCAGAGAGCCAGGTGTGGGCTGAGTTTGAATCATATCACGGCAGATGGTGAAATTTGAATTCAATAAAAATCTGGAACTAAGAGTCTAATGATGACCATGAATCCATTGTCAATTGTTGGAAAAACCCATCTGGTTCACTGATGTCCTTTAGGGAAGGAAACTGCCATCCTTACCTGGTCTGGCCTACATGTGACTCCAGACCCACAGCAATGTGATTGATTCTTAACTGCCCTCTGGGCAATTCAGGATGGGCAATAAATGCTGGGCCTAGCCAGCGACGCCCCTCAACCAGTGAATGATTAAAGAAAAAGTACAGATGGACAATAAACATTGGCTCAGCTAGCAATACTGACATCACATGAAAGAAGTAATTTTAAAAAATTCTTTTTTACAAACCACTTCTTTCTCCACGACTTTGCTAACTGGTCTTAATATCCCTGTCTTTGGCTTACCATCCAGTTTTTAATCTTCTCTACATTTCCATGAAGAGCCCCTGGATATTATTCACCATATTAAAGAGATGACATGTGCAATTTGTTATTTTGAGGAAGAGTCATATCAGACTTGAAACATTAACTCTGTTTCTCTCTCCACAGATACTGCCAGACCTGCTGAGTTTCTCCAACGCTCTCTGTGTTTGCTGCAGAATAATTGCATTTGGTTTAAACACACACTTTGTGGCAAGACAGAGATTAGAAGTTACACACAAAACATTACACTGTCTAGGGGATATGTCTTTGGGAAACCTGCAGCCTAGAGAGCCAACATTATTGGAATAAGGGAAAATAGAGTCATAGAGATGTACAGCATGGAAACAGACCCTTCTCTCAACGTCCATGGTGACCAGATATCCTAAATTACTCTAGTCCCCTTTGCTAGCATTTGACCCATATCCCTCTAAACCCTTCCTAATTCATATCCCTATCCAGATGCCTTTTAAATGTTGTAATTGTACCAGCCTCCACCACTTCCTCTGGCAGCTCATTCCATACACGCACCACCCTCTATGTGAAAAAGTTGCCCCTTAGGGCCATTTTAAATCTCTCCCCTCTCACCTTAAACCTATGCCCTCTAGCTTTGGACTCCCCTACTCTGGGGAAAAAGATCTTGGCTATTCAGCCCCTCCTGATTTTATAAACCTCTATAAAGGTCACCCGTCAGCCTCCGACACTCCAGGGAAAATAGCCTCAGCCTATTCAGCCTCTCCCTGTAGCTCAAACCCTCCAACCCTGGCAACATCCTTGTAAATCTTTTCTGAACCTTTCAAGTTTCACAACATCCTTCCTATAGCAGGGAGACGAGAACTGAACATAGCATTTCAAAAGTGGCCGAACCAATGTCCTGTACAGCTGCAACATGACCTTCCAACTTCTACACTCAATGCACTGACCAATAAAGGCAAGCGTACCAAACACCTTCTTGGATTTCTAGGGTGGCATGGAGGCTCAGTGGTTAGCACTGCTGCCTATGAGCCCATCAAATCTACATCAACCCTCCGATAAGCATCCTACCCAGACCTACCACCCTACCCTATCCCTACAACCCTGCATTTAGGATGTGCTGCACATCGTTGGACTGTGGGAGGAAACCGGAACACCCAGAGGAAACCCACGCAGACTCAGGGAGAATGTGCAAACTCCACACAGACAGTTGCCCGAGGGTGGAATCGAACACGGGTCCCTGGCGCTGGGAGGCAGCAGTGCTAACCACTGAGCCACCATGCTGCCCCACTGTCTTGTGACTACCACTCAAGGTGTTATTACCTCAAAGGTGCTGTATGAGTGCCCAGTTTTTGTTGGCTGACAGTGGGGCAGCTGCACTTGATCTGAGAGGACACGATGACAATCCCTTAAATCGGGAAAGCACTTTGCTGAACCACTCCAACTGCCCCACCTCAGGTCCCTCCTCATGATAAATGAGAGAAAAAAAACACTCACAAGGAGGGCTGGCCACCCTCCCCCTGCCACCACCCCAAGTAAACGGACACTCATTTGGAGTCTGCAGGATTCTGCTATCCGGCAGTGAAAGAGTTAATGTGGGAGTCGCTCAACATTTTGCTGCATTGCCTTGATTACGAGACACATAATGCCCTCTCCACTTGCCGCTAATTGCTTTGTGCCCAAGGAGGCAGGCTGACAGACTAAATACAGGAAACGCACAGCCTGAGGCCTGCATCAAAATGGCCATGGCTAAGGTTTCTTCAGAGAGAAAGTTGAGTAAATGACAGTACAGCCCAAGGCCCGGACTCCTGTTCACAGAGTCTGCTCGAAGCCGTGACCCATGTGGCCCGAGGAGCTAATTTAGGAGAGAAATCTGAGCTGCCACCAGCGTCCTCCGGGGGTCGGGGGTGGGGGGGGGGGGGGGGTGGTTTGGGGCGAGCTGAGGTTATCCACAATGAATTGGTCTCCCCATTCTGCAGGAGCAAGTGGTGAAGACCTCTGCAGGAGCCCAGTTGTTTGGGGAATATAGCAACATACCAGGCGACAGGAAAAATCTCCACGAACTGGGCCTTTCAGCTCGAGTCAAAATATTCAGAAGCCCCAAGGTCAAAGATCGAGCCGTGAGGTCAGGTTCCTTATCAGTGATGATATTGAAACGTTCCCTGATTTCCCTGCTTGTTCTCAATGAAAGTCAGTAGGACGGGGCATACAGGACTTTTGTGAGGCAAAAACTGATTGTTGCTTACGTTGAGGAGGTACCAGGCGGCAGGGAGTGACAGTGATAGGAAGGGAGCTACTCTGAGCTGTAGCCATCTTCACCAATGTCACAAGGTCAACTGAGGTGAGAGATCTGTGTTGCCCGGTAGGATGGTGATTCTGATGGTCCGTCCTGGAGATTAAGACTTGAGAACCTACCAATCACTCCCTAAAATTAAGTAGCATTCATTTACCTTAAATATTGAAGCAAAATGTTACTAACAACATGCACTGGTCTCCCTACTACTGGAGCCATAAAGGGTGCATTTAGAGGCAGATGGTGACATAATGGTAACGCCACTTGGGTAGTAATCCAGAGGCTGATGCTTTAGATGTAATTCCCACCATAGGAACCCTGTGTCTTTATTCAATAACTAAATTAGAACGCTGGTTTTAGTATTAGCATTTGCATAATGATTGTTCAACAGTCTTATCTGATATCATTAATACTGTTTAGGGAGGGAAATAGAATCATACAGCACAGAAACAGACCCTTCGATCCATCCAGTCCAATTCGAACATAATCCCAAACTAAACTAGTCCTATCTGCCTGCAATTGACCGATATCCCTCCAAACCTTTCCTGTTCATGTACTTATCCAAATGTCTTTTACATGTTGTAACTGTACCCACATCTGGAAATTTGTTCCACACACGAACCACTCTCTGTGTGAAAAAAAGTATTGCCCCTCATGTCTTTTTTAAATCTCTGTCCTCTCACCTTACAAACATCCCCCCTAGTCTACCCTAGGGAAAAGACACCTACCATTTACCTTATCGATGCCCCTCATGATTTTATAAACCTCTATAAGGTCATTCCTCAACCCCCTATCCAGCCTATTTTTATAACTCAAACCCTCCATTCCCGGCAACATCCTGGTAGATCTCTTTTGAACCCTCTTCAGCTTAATAATATTCTTCTTATAATAGGGTAACCAGAACTGCACGAAGTACTCCCCTCAACAGGAGGCCTCTGCTCAACATAACATCCCAACTCGCAACAAACCTGGCCTATGATGTGACTCCAGGCCCACAGCAATATGGTTGACTCTTGACCACCCTTTGAAATGGCTCTAGCAGGACAATGAGAGATGGGCAATAAATGCTGGTCTTGCCAATGATGGACGCTTCAAATGAACGAAAAATTTAAGGAGAGGCTATAAATGCATGAGGAAGAAAGGGTTAGAAGGATTAGCTGATTGGGTGCGAACAATGGTGGAGCAAGAAACCAAAGAATTGTGGATGCTGGAAGTCAGAAACAAAAACAGAAATTGTTGGAAAAGCTCAGCAGGTATGGCAGCATCTATGGAGAGAAAGCAAAGTTAATGTTTTGGATCCAGTGACACTTCTTCAGAACAATGCAGAATGGAGCAGGGTAGCTTGACTGAAGTCTAAACATTGTTATGGATTGGCTGGGCCTGTATCTGAGCTGTAAGTTTTACTCAGGCGATGGACATATAAGATAGCTAGAGAAATATTTTCAGTCAGGAGTGCAGGTTTTGATCTTGAGAAGTGAATTGAATGCTACTTGCTGTTACTTGGAGCAGTCATAGAGTTATACAGTCATACAGCACGGAAACAGACCCTTCGGTCCATCCAGTCCATGCCGAACTTAATCCCAAACTAAACTCGTCTCACTTGCCTGCTCCTGGCCCATGTTCCTCCAAATCTTTCTTATTCATGAACTTATCCAAATGCCTTTTAAATGTTGTAACTGTACCCAAATCCACCACTTCCTCAGGAAGTTCATTCCACTCGCGAACCACCCTTTGACTAAAGAATTTGACCCTCATGTCTTTTTTAAATCTTTCTCCTCTCACCTTAAAAATGTAAGCCTTCGTCTTGAAATCCCCCATTCCTTGGGAAAAGACCATTCACCTGCCATTCACCTTATGATTTTATAAACCTCTATAAGGTCACCGCTCAACCTCCTAAGTTCCAGTGAAAAAAGTCCCAGCCTATCCAGCCTTTCTCAAACCCTCCATTCCTGGCAACATCCTGAGCATTGCAGTGGCTCAGTGGTTGCCTCACAGCGTCAGGGACCCTGGTTCAATCCCTGCTTTGGGTAACTTTCTGTGTGGAGTTTGCACATTCTCCCTGTGTCTGCGTGGGTTTCCTCTGGGTGCTCCAGTTTCCTCCCACAGTCCAAAGATGTGCAGGCTAGGTGGATTGGCCATGGGAAATTGCCCCTTAGCATCCAGGGATGTGCAGGCTAGGTGGGTTAAAGAGCTAAGGGGATGGGTCTGGCTGGGGTGCTCTTTGGACTGTTGGGCCGAAGGGCCGGTTTCCACACTGTAAGGATTCTATGAACCTGAAGGTGGGGCTTATACACTCAAAACAATGCTTTCACTCTGAAGAAACTGGCATGTGCTCACTTCATTTATTTGAGAGTTGGGGAGGGAGTGTCTATGGACAGATGTTGAAATGTCACCCTATTCCTTTCCCATTACCCTGATCTGATCTTAGCTGTGATTGAATCATAGAATCCCTACAGTACAGAGAGAGGCCATTTACCCCATCAGGTTTTCCATTGACTCTCCCTGACCTACCCCTATCCCCATAACCCTGCATTTTATGATGGCTAACCCACACATCCCTGGATACAATAGGATGATTTAGCATGACCAATCCACCTAAGTTCCATACCTTTGAACTGTGGGAGGAAGCTGGAGGAACACCTCGCAGACCTGGAGAGAATGTGCAAACTCTACACAGACAATCACCCGAGGGTGGAATCGAACCCGGGTGACTAGTGCTATGAGGCAGCATGGCTAACCACTGAGCCACCTCATGGGGAAAGGCCACACACTCGGAGTTGACTTAATTGAAACAAATAAGATCCCGAGGGGAGTTGACTGAGTGGATGTGGAAAGGATGATCCCTCTTCTGGGAGAGTCTAGAACTAGGGATCACTGTTTAAAAATAAGGGGTGCCTATTTAAATCAGAGACGGGGAAACGTTTTTTTTCTCTCAGAGGGTTGTGAGTCTTTGGACTTCCTTTCTTCGACTGGCAGTGGATGCAAAATCTTTAAATATTTTTAAGGCAGACATAGAGAGATTCTTGATGACTGAGGAGGTGAAACATTAACGGGGGATACGCAGGAGTGTAGAGTTGAGGTTAAAATCAGATTGGCCACTGGCTTATTGAATGGGAGAGCAGGGTCAAGGGGCTGAATGGCCTCCTGTTGTTCTTGTTTGTATTTTGTGGGGGCCTCATTGCTATGGATTAAAGCAAATAGTGGACCGGGGCGCTCTATGTGGTTTGGTGAGGGCAGTGGCAAAATGAAAAAAAGCTACTCGAGAGAACAGGGTAAACTTTTCCCCTTTCCTGATTCTCGGGAGTGCCTTTTCAGAAAAGCTTCTATGCAACCAGTTTCCATCAATAAAAGTGACGGAGGCTCTACTTTAAGGGGAATTGAAGATGGAACTGTGCGATCTTTGTCTGTTACTGCCAGAGGCAGGGTCATTCTCAAGACCAGGGCCATTGTGACTGTAGATTGTTTACGCTGAATTGAAAAATCAATTGGATTCTGGGGCGAAGAAGCAAGAAGCTAAAGAAATACTACAGGATATTGAAGTGGGCCTCTTCTGGGAGGAGTGTGTCTGCACATCACTGCCACAGGCAGTACTTAGTGAGAGACTAAGCAAAGTCTGAAAATAAAAGCCCCTCAGTTAAATGGTTCTGTGTGTACAGTAAAGAGAGAGTGAGAAAACAATGAAACTTTGAGAAGACTAACCCTAACAGGGTCTGGCAGATGCAGTAGCAGTGTAGAAGGCTCACAGCAGACGAGGACCCTCTGTGGGGTTCGAGGAGTGCTACTTGGACATGGAGGTGATGACCTAATGGTATTAGCGCCAAACTATTACTCCATTGATGTAGGTAATATTCTGGGGACCTTGGTCCAAATCCTGCCAAGGGAAAGGAATCACCTCATCCTTACAGTGTGCTATTTAGCCCATCGAGCCCACACTGAATCTCTGAAGAGCATCCCACCCAGACCCACCCTGTAACCCTGCATTTCCCTTGGCCAACCGACCTACCCTTACATCCCAGGTCACTATGAGCAATTTAACACAGCCAAATCAAGCTCATCTCATTGATGGTGACCAGGAAACCAGAACTGACTATTACAAAAGCCAATTTGATTCACTTATGTCCTATAGGAAGGGAAATCTGTCATCCTTACCTGGCCTGGCCTATATGTGACTCCAGACCCACAGCAGTATGGCTGACTCTTAAATGCCCATGCAAGCCACTCAATTCAAGGACAGTTCAGTGGGAGGAAACTGGAGCAAGACGCAGGAGAAAGTGCAAACTCCGCACAGACGGTCGCCTGAGGGTGGAATCGAACCCAGCAATGCAGCAGTGCTGACCATGAGCCACCATGCCACCCAAATCATAGAAAGGTGGAAATTGAATTCTAAAATTTGGAATTAAGAGTCTAATGGCAACTGTAAAAATGTTGCCAACTGTTGGGGATAAAATCCAACTGGTTCACGGGCCTATATGTGACTCCAGACCCATGGCAATATGGTTGACACTTAACTGATCTCTGGGCTGTTAGGGATGGGCAATAAATGCTGGGCCTAGCCAGTGACATTCACATCCTGTGAGTGAATTAAAATGAAAGATTACAGAGACTGGGGTCACAGTGTATTGTTAACCCTGAGCCTGGCATTTGTACTTTGAAGAAAAATTATATGGGAAAGGAGTGAGGTAGTGGAGTGAGAGAGCAGATGTAATTGGGTAACTCTTCCAAAAGAGCCATCACAGGGGCGATGGGCGAAAGGGCCTCTTTGTGTTTCAGTCAGTCGATTCCACAATATGTTGAGTCCCTGAGGCTCCATTTCAATCTCATGTTTGAATTTAGCTTAACTCTACAGTTAGACAGGATCCGGTGATGCAGTGGTGAGTAATACAGCACTCCACATTCTCCCGACTTATCAACATGTTCCATTATAGTGGATGGAAAAAAATTGCATTTAAGTTCCATTAATTAATAAAGATATGGATATGCAAGCTAGTCTCAACGATGGTGACCGGGAAACTAGAATTGATTGTTGCAAAAACCCACCTAGGTCACTAATTTCCTATAGGGAAAGAAATCTGCCGTCCTTACCTGGCCTGGCCTACATGTGACTCCAGACCCATAGCAATCTAGTTGACTCTTAAATGGCCTCTGAAATGGCTGAGAAAACCACTCAGTTCAAGGGCAATTAGGGACAGGTAACAAATGCTGGCCTTGCCAATGATAACCAGGTCTCACGAAAGAATCAGTAAAAAGGCTTTGGGTTTGAGCCTCTTCATTTTAAGCAGGTAGTGTTGAGGAAGACCCACTATCTCGCAAATCTCATGTTTCACATGCAGAGAAAATGTCAGCTTCAGACCGACTGACTTCCAATATGGCCGCCCCATCGCGATATAACAGTGACCCCGCGCAAGCTGAGGGCCAGACTCCCATAATACCCCAGAAAGTGTTCCACCTGACTGGCCAACAATTCTCGCAGTCCTAGCAGCCCCCCGAAAGGGGTGCTATTGAGAGGCCCAGGCAGATGCCATGGACTCCGGACAAGGTGAATCTTGAGTGGGGTGTGATCAGCCCAACTGAGAAAGGGGTTGAGGATGATGACGGTCAGGGTTTAGAGACCGGGCACGAAGCAGTGAGGCAGTAAATTCTTTAGGTGTGTGCCCCCGCCACCTCCTCCCCCCACCCCGATGGATATGCAGCCCCCTCTACCTTCACATCTGGCCTTGGAGAACAAAACAACCCATCCAATCTAGCCTGCCGTCCACTATCCAATGCATTATGGCAGATTGAGGTATTTAATTGCCACCTCACAGGGCAATTGAGGGCTTCAATGAGGCCTAAGAACAGGAAGCTAAGTAGGTGGATGACCGACAATGCCCTGCACCACAGGGAGTGGGTCAGGGATGGGTGGCACAATGGTGGGTATCCTATGCCATCATACTTCATGTGCCCACTCCACCAAAAACAGAGTTGTGAACTTTTCCTTACAGAATGAACTATGGGATTGGAGACTATTTGGCCCATTGATTCACTACCAGCTCTCTGCAGCGCAATCTCATCATCTCCATTCCCTCATTCGGATCCTGTTTACGTTCATCTCTTTGCTTCTAAAATTATTCACTGATTATGCTACCAGCCCTCGTGGCTCCCAGGCCGTTTGCACTCATTATATGAGACTTTCTTAATTTGAGTGAGAGAGATTTCTAGATTTTCACTAATCTTTGTTTCTCCATTTTAAGCACTTTAATTAATTTGCTTTTTAAGGTAATCCAGAAGCAAATAAACAAAGGTTTCTTGTACTTAGGGGGAAAAAAATGGCAAATTCAACGCCATTAAGGCTCCTCTTTAACCTACTAATTTGGCCTTGTTTGGCTTTAGGCCTTTGTCAGGGTGTATTGTTTGGCCTGAAAGACCCTTTGATTTCCTTATCTTTGCTGCGTAAGCAAGGATTACCCAGAAAATTGATGAATCCAGGCATTATAACTGTGTCACCTGTTATGGAGCTGCCTGTTTGCTCAGTCTGACACACTACAATCCATTTCAGTAAGGTCGATAGAGTGAAATCTCTTTGGAAGTGACATGTTGAGTTCGAAACCTCTTTGGAACCTCAGACCTTCATCAATCTCGATGGCAGATCCACTGGGGGGAATGAAAGACAAAGACACGAGGGGATTGGGCAGTTAGGATTGGCTGTGAGACACACAATGGGAGAACTGAGGCCTAGTAAGGTTGTGAAGGCCTGAAACCACCAGGAGGGTGTGAAGTGACACATCCCCAAGGAAATGGAGGTGGAAGTGCTAAGGATTAATGCATTTTTATGAGTGAGCACAATTGTGACTGAGTTCCTTCCTATTACTGTTCCATAGATCATTGAAACAGGGTCTGTCATTTGCAAATGGTCATGGAGAGGGCTTACCAAAGTGATGAGAAGGTTGAAAGTCTAGGAGCCAGGCCTAGCACTCCGGCTACTCCACTCCTCCCACTACGCCTTCCCATGGAGGCAGCTCCGAAATGTTCTCACTGAGAGAATAGGTGAACTGTCCCCACAGACTGGGGGATTACAACCAACATCCACTATAGACTATTTTCTAAAAGAGAAATCTGAAGCACAAAGGGACTTAAGAGTCCTCATTAGGAATTTTTTTAAGGTTAACATGCAAGTACAGTTGAAATTATGAAGGCAAATGTAATGTTAGTATTCATTTCAAGAAGACTAGATTACATGAGTAGGTTTGTGGGGTGGCATAGTGGTTAGCACTGCTGCCCCACAGCACAAGGGACACAGTTTTGATCCGACCCTCAGGCGACTGTCTGTGCGGAGTTTGCACATCCTCCCTGTGTCTGCGTGGGTTTCCTCCCACAATTTGCAGATGTGCAGGTTAGGGTGGATTGGCCTTCCAAAATTGCCCATAGTGTCTAGGGATGTGCAGGCTGGGTGGGTTAGCTGTGGGAAATGCAGGAATACAGTAGAGGGGTAGGTCTAGTTGGGATGCTGTTCAGCGGGTCAGTGTGGACATGATGGGCTGAATGGCCTGCTTCCACACTGTAGAGTTTTTATGTACTGCTGAGGTTGTATAAGTCTCTGGCCAGACCATATTTAGAATATTGTGAGCAGTTTTGGGCCCTGTACCTTGGGAAGGATGTGTGGCATTGAACAACTTCCCTTTTGGTAGAGAAAGTTTACAAGATGGAGTTTAGAAGGAAGTGGGGGGAATCTCATTGAAACTTACAGAATGCTGAGCAGCCTGGATAGAGTGGATGTGGATGTGGCAAAGACATTTGTTGAAGACGATGATTAAAGAAGGTGAGGGTGGTGAATCTGTGGAACTTGTTGCTGCAGAAGGCTGTAGAGTTATTGAGAGTCTTTAAGACAGAGATAGATAGGTTCTTGAGGGGATCAAGGGTTACAGGGAGAGGGCAAGAGAACGGGGTTGAGAAACATATCAGCCATGGTTGAATGGTACAGCAGATCTGATGGGCTGAATGACCTAATTCTTTTCCTATTTCTTATGGTATAACACCAGTCCCTGAAAATGACTTCCAAGCTACTCACCATCCTGACTTGGAAGTATATCATCATTCCTTCACTGTCACTGGGTCAAAATCCTGAAACTCCCTCCCTAAGGACATTGTGGGTCTACCCACAGCACATGGACTACAGTGGTTCAAGAGGCAGCTCCCCCCCACCTTCTCAAGAGGTAATAAATGCTGGCCAGCCAGTGATGCCCACATCCCATGAATGAATACAAAAAGACCTTCACATGGATGGAGCTGAAGTCCAATTTAGTAATCCTGGAGTGAGATTGGTAACTTTGTGTGTGCAAACACAGAACCACAACATTGTTCACTGGTTCCATGCTTCTCCCCAAACTTCTCTCAAAGACCCTTCCTTGTCCCTAACTCCGAGATTGAGCTCAACAGCCCTGGGTGAAATGAAGCAAGTCCTGGCAAATTGAGGAAAAGTGATCCTGAACTGGGAACATACTGAACAGGGGAAGCTTTCATTGAACCAAAACAACAGCCTGCATTTACGTAGCACCTTTCACACACAGCAAAGCATTCAAAGGTGCTTTTGCAGGTGGCCCATCAAACAAAAACTTGACAACAGCTAAATTTTGGGGATCAGGGTGATCGAAAGCTTGAGAAAAAGAGATTGGTTTTTAATGAGCACTGTCATAGAGGTGAGACAGAAGTGGAAAGGGTAATATCGGGAATTCCAAAGCTTGGGGCAGGCAATTTTTAAATTCCATTTGCTAATGCGATGTGGGTGTTGCTGGCTGGCTCCAGCATTTCTTGCCCATTCCCAAGTGCCCTTGAGAAGGTGGGGGTGAGCTGCCTTCTTGAACCGTTGCAGTCCATGTGCTGTGGGTTGACCCACAATGCCCTTAGGGAGGGAATTCCAAGAATTTGACCCAGTGACACTGAAGGAACGGCGATATATTTCCAAGTCAGGATGGTGAGTGGCTTGGAGGGGAACTTGCAGGGGGTGGTGCTCCCATGTATCTGCTGCCCTTGTCCTTCTAGATGGAAGTGGTCGTGGGTTTGGAAGGTGCTGCCTGAGGATCTTTGGTGAATTTCTGCAGGGCATCTTGTAGATGGTACACACTGCTGCTACTGAGCGTCGGTGGTGGAGGGAGTGGGATGTTTGTGGATGTGGTGCCAATCAAGCAGGGGCTGCTTTGTCCTGGATGGTGTTGAGCTTCTTGAATGTTGTTGGGGTTGCCCCCATCCAGGGCAAGTGGGGAGTATTCCATCACACTCCTGCCTTGTGTCTTGTAGATGGTGGACAGGCTTTGGGGAGTCAGGAGGGGAGTTACTCACCGCAGTATTCCCAACTTCTGGCCTGTTCTTGTAACCAATGCATTTATGTGGTTAGTCCAGCTCGGTTTCTGGGAACTTCCAGGATGTTGATAGTGGGATATTCAGTGAATGGTAACACCTTTGAATGTCACAACTGAACCTACATCAACTTCCCACATCACTGCAATAACACAATTCTGCCATAGATAAAATATACTTGCATTATACTAACAAACTTTTGTGTGGCATGGTAGCTGAATGGTTAGTACTACTGCATCACAGCAGCAGGGACCCAGGTTTGATTCCACCTTTGGTCAACTGCCTGTGTGGCGTTTGTACATTCTCCCCATGTCTGCGTGGGTGTCCTCTGGGTGCCCCGGCTCCTACCACAGTCCAAAGATGTAGGGTGGATAGGCCATACTCAGCTTTCCAGAGATGTGCTGGCTAGGTGGGTTAGCCATTGGGAATGCAGGGTTATAGGGCAGGGGTGTGTGGGTCTGGGTGGGATGTTCTTCAGAGGGGAAGTGTGGACTTGATGGGCCAAATAGCCTGTTTCCATACTGTGGAAAATCCGTGATTCTAAAACCTGAAGCCATAACTACCAAAGGGCAGGTGCGATTAAAATTGGGCATGTCCCAAGTGACCAGTATTGATCCTTGTGTTTTTATAACCACAAGGGGGTCCAAGTGAAGAGGTTGGCTGTTCTGGTTTTAGTTGGACTGATAGGCACTTAAAAATGAAGAGAATATGAATGAGACAGCCAGCGTGTAAAATGTGTCTGTTTCCTTTCTTCACCAGTTTGTCAGCTCTGTACACATTTCAGTTGTGTTCTTTCAGTTGAGGAGGACGAGAGCAGTCAGCTCCCCTTCCATTCCTCCAAAATTTATGATGATGTGGAGAATTATCATCTCATCTCCGAGTGCCTTTAATGGCTTGTTAATCTCCTGATGTACAACCATCAGCCTAATTTGAATTGGATTTCCAAGCTTAATGTTTTTTGTTCTGCACGATTTTCTTCCAACAACACAAAGAATATGTTGCAGAGAATGACAGGATAATTTGGGACTAAATCACTGCTGGAATCATTCATGGCTGCTTTAACCCTCATTAAATGGAAAAGTTGTAATGAAGCTGATGCTTATGGCTCTCCTCCCACCGTCTTGGCCTCATTTGCATTCCTTTGCACTGTGTTTAAACAGAGGCTGCCGGGCCTGGGGAGAGATGGGGAGGGTCAGCACGTCATGACACTCCCTTCGTTTCCTTTGGTAGTTGGCGTTTCTGAAATCCAACTACAATGAGAGGCTTCAGTTGTCGTTATAATCCTCACCAGTCCTAGATCGAGGAGCTCCCAAGTGGCACAGGGTGGCATGGAGTTTTAGCCGGGGAAGATTTTCATTCCTGCACCATCTGTGTAGCTGTCCTTTCATCCACTGAGGACTTAAGTCCCAGAATTTTCTTCCTTCCTCTTTGACCAAGTTTAACCACCTTTCCTGATGTGTCTCTGTATCCTGTTTTGCTGGGATGTGCCTGGGAAATGGGAACACCACCCCAAGTTCCCCTCAAGCCACACACCAACCTGACCTTGACTTAGATCAGCCAGTCAGAGAGTCATACAGCATGGAAACAGACCCTTCGGTCCAACCAGTCCGTGCTGAACATTATCCCAAACTAAACTCGTCCCACCTGCCTGCTCTTGGCCCAAACCTTTACTAACCATACCTTCAGTGTCGCTGGGTCAAAAAACTGGCGTTCCCTCCCTAATAGCTGTATGGGTTTACCAACACCATATGGATCTCAGCAGTTTATCATCACCTTCTCAAAGACAATTTTTCAGAACATTCATTCATGATTCACGATCAGGACAATATCCAGGCTTGGGCTGACAAGTGCCAAAGTAACATTTGCACCACACAAATGCCAGACTATGACCATCACCAATAAGAAACAATTTAACCTTAACCCTTGGCATTCAACAGTGCTACTATGGGTGAACCCCCATTATCAACATTCCGGGGGCTATCATTGACCACAAACTGAACTGGACTCACCACATAAACACAGTGACTACAAGAGCAGGCCAGAAGCTAGGAATACTGCAGTGAGTAACTCCCTTCCTGACTCCCCAAAGCCTGTCCCACCATCTACAAGGCACAAGTCAGGAATACTCCCCACTTGCCCTGGATGGTTACAGCTCCAACAACACTCAAGAAGTTCGACACCATCCAGGACAAAGCAGCAGCTTGATTGGCACCACATCCACAAACATCCCACTCCCTCCACCACCGACGCTCAGTAACAGCAGTGTGTACCATCTACAAGATGCACTGCAGAAATTCACCAAAGATCCTCAGACAGCACCTTCCAAACCCACGACCACTTCCATCTAGAAGGACAAGGGCAGCAGATACATGGGAACACCACCCCCTGCAAGTTCCCCTCCAAGCCACTCACCATCCTGACTTGGAAATATATCGCCGTTCCTTCAGTGCCGCTGGGTCAAAATCCTGAAATTCCCTCCCTAAGGGCATTGTGGGTCATTGCAGATGGACTGCAGTGGTTGAAGAAGGCAGCTCACCCCCCTATCAAAGCCATGCTGACTATTGTTAAATAAACCCAGCCTCTCCAAGTGGAGATTAAATTGGTACCTCATGTCTTTTCCCAATAGTTCCCTCTCACTGAATCTGTATTTTCCAGGTATACCCCCTACTACCCTTCTTGATTAATTATCCCACTTTAGCCATCCTCAAATTGTCTTCAGGAAGTGGAGTGAAGGGCACACCCCTGTCTGCATCAATGGTGCTGAGGTGGAGATGGCCGAGAGTGTCCAGTTCTTGGGAGTGACGATCACCAACAATCTGTCCTGGTCAACCCCATGTCGATGTGACAGTCATGAAAGCACAACAATGTCTCTACTTCCTCAGGAGGCTAAGGAAATTCGGCATGTCCATGAAGGACTCATACCAATTTTTATAGATGCACCATAGAAAGCATCCTGTCTGGATGCATCACAATGTGATATGACAACTGCTCTTCCCAAAGCCGCAAGAAACTACAGAGAGATGTGATCACAGCCCAGTCCATCACACAAACCAGTCTGCCTCACATTGACTCCATCTACACTGCCCACTGCCTCAAGAAAGCAGCCAACATAATCAAAGACCCCGCTATCCCAGTCATACCCTCTTCTGTCGGGCAGAAGATATAAAAGTTTGAATACATTTATGAACAGATTGAAGAACAACTTCTACCCTGTTGTTATCAGGTTTTGAATGGACCTCTCAAATGTTAATGTTAATCTCTCTCTCTCTCTCTGCACCTTCTCTGTGGCTGTAAACACTGTATTCTGCACTCTGTTCTGCTACCCTGATTTACTTCGTATGGTACAACTGCCTGTACAGCACAAAAAACAACACTTTTCACAGTATTTTGGCACATGTGCCAACAATAAATCAATCACCCAATTTAGCACTTTGCCTGTGGCCAGAGAGGATTTGAAACTTAATTTCATCAATTGCCTCCCTTAAATGGTCATGCATTAGCAGATTTGAATGGTGGGGCTGACTCGAAGGGCTGAATGACCTACAGTGAATGGGTTAATGGGTAGGTGCTGATAGCACTTGAAGTCACTTTGCTGAGAGTAGACTGAAGGGCTAGTGCTAGTCTGGATTAAGTTTGACCAGAATTTTGTGAATTATCTCTCTGGTGCTTTGTGGATGTTTTCTTCTCTCTCTCTCTCTCTCTCTCTCCACCTCCTGTAGCCCACTTGCCCAGTTTAGTCCCAGAGCTAAGCGGACCGGAGAATCACAGATGGTTTTCTTTGGATGATGTTTATGGGCGAGGGGACTCTGCAGGTCGGACAGAATAGAGTGCAAAATAGGACAAGTGCTCATCGGACAATTGGCGAGAAATGAGCACTGACCCAATATTAATGCCCATGTTGTTTGTACAGTGCAGTGAAAATGGGAAACACAAACAATGGATATCGTGAGACAATATGAATATGAGGAAGCTGCACTTAGGCATCCTTTATAAACACACACTCCCTCCCTCCCCTACCTGCCTCCCCTCCTGCTCCCCCAGATAAGTGCTACTGCCTGAGGGGGTATTATTGTCGTGGCTTCCCTGTGTTCTTTGTTGACTCTGAGGGATACAAGGCGCAGGCTTATGATGAGATGAGGACAATTGGGCTAACATCTGCCTCAGATACTGATAGCTAAATGATCCCCTCCCCCCAGTCCCAGAGGCCACTGTTAGGAACTAATATTTTACTTCAGAGAGGGGGCAATTGCAATTAAAGGGCAGAAAAATACGGACTTTTCTCTGGTTTGGGCTGTCTCCGTAACTCAAGGGTCACCAACGCTCCAGGGCCTGCAACATAAGGTCAGAGGCTGGCACGTAACTCACCTCCTGCCTCCCTAAAGCCTGTTCACAAGGCACAAGTCAGGAGTGTGATGGAATACTCCCCACTTGCCCTGGATGGGGGCAGCTCCAACAATATTCAAGAAGCTTTACACCATCCAGGACAAAGCAGCCCCCGCTTGATTGGCACCACATCTCCCACAAGAATCCGCTCCCTCCACCACCGACGCTCAGTAGCAGCAGCGTGTGCCATCTACAAGAACTGATTCAGGTCTGATGGTGCAAAATGTTGATTGCAACAGGAAATTAATGAAACCACATGAAGAGGATGAAAGAGTTAAAGTGTTTGGGCTAAGAAGTGATTGAACATGAAAAAGAGCAAAGATTGCATTACTCAATCTCAGTAGGACGATACAATTACTTGCGCCCCAGTTAATATCCCTTCTGTTTTCTGGAACTGTGCAGATGTTAACCCATTTACTCTCAAAGCCTGGCTTTTATAAATCTATCAAATGGCTGTCCCAACTCACAGCCCCTTTCTACACTGCCTTCATTAAAAAAAACCCACCCACCCACACTGACCTCCTGAAAGCAAAAAATAACAGGAAGACTCTTTGACCCCAGAACAGCAAGCTTGAAAGTGGACTACAGACCTCAGAATTATTTGCAAGTTTTCACCGTGAGTGGTAGGCCCAAGTGGGCCCTGGGTCATGGGCAAAGCCTGTATGTGGGGCCCCTGATTTGTAACAGGGTGATTAACCAACTTTCCAAACACACTTGGGTTTCTGGCATTGGGTATTTCTTTCAAGTTGTGCAAAAGCTGACTCGAGGCCCTTTCTTGGATAGTTGCACTGGCATCTACCCGACAATGTGGAAAATTCCCCAGGTATGTCCTGTACACAAAAAGCAGGACAAATCCAACCCGGCCAATTACCGCCCCATCAGTCTCCTCTTGACCATCAGTAAAGTGATGGAAGGTGTCAGTAACAGTGCTATCAAGCAGCACCTGCTCAACACTAACCTGCTCAGTGATGCCAAGTTTGGGTTCCGCCAGGGCCACTCAGTTCCTGATCTCATTGCAGCCTTGGTTCAAACATGGACAAAAGAGCTGAATTCCAGAGGTGAGCTGAGAGTGACAGCCCTTGACATCAAGGCTGAGTGTGGCATCAAGGAGCCCGAGCAAAACTGGAATCAATGGTTACCAGAGGGCAAACTCTCCGGTGGTTGGAGCCGTACCTCGCACATTGGAAAATGGTTGTGGTTGTTGGAGGTCAATCATCTCAGCTCCAGGACATCTCTGCAGGAGTTCCTCAGAGTAGTGTCCTCGGCCCAACCATCTGCAGCTGCTTCATCAATAACTTTCCCTCCATCATAAGGTCAGAAGTGGGGATGTTCGCCGATGATTGCACAATGTTCAGCACCATTCGTGACTCCTCAGATACTGAAGCAGTCCATATCCAAATGCAGGAAGACCCACACAATATTCAGGCTTGGGTTGACAAGTGGAAAGTAATATTCGTGGTACACAAGTGCCACACTATTGTCATCTCAAATAAGAGATAATCTATTTATTTCCCTTTGATGTTCAATAATATTACAATCACTGAATCCCCCATGTCAACATCCTGGGGGTTACCATTGACCAGTAATTGAACTAAACTTATTACATGAACCCAGTGGCTACGAGAGCAGGTCAGAGGCTAGGAATACCGTGACAAGTAACTCACCTGCTGGCTCCCAAAACCTGTCCACAAGGCACAAGTCAGGAGTGTGATGGAATACTCCCCACTTGCCCTGGATGGGGGCAGCTCCAACAACACTCAAGAAGCTCGACACCATCCAGGACAAAGCAGCCCCCGCTTGATTGGTACCACATCCACAAACATCCACTCCCTCCATCACCAACCCTCAGTAACAGCAGTGTGTACCATCTACAAGGTGCACCGCAGAAATTTACCAATGACCCTCAGACAGCACCTTCCAAACCCAGGACCACCTCCATCTAAAAGGACAAGGGCAGCAGATACATGGGAACACCATCCCCTGCATGTTCCCCTCCAAGCCATTAACCATCTCTTCTTGGAAATATATCATTATTCCTTCACTGTTGCTGGGTCAAAATCCTTCCCTAACAGTAAATGGTCTACCTATAGTACATGGACTGCAGCGGTTCAGAAAGCAGTTCAACACCACCTGGTCAGGGGCAAGTGGAATTGAATAATAAATGCTAGCCCAGTCAGTGATGCCCATGTCCCATGCATGAATAAAACAAAAATGAACTTCAGCAATTGCCCACCAGGATGGTTGGGAATGCTAATGAATGCTGTGCTTGCAAGTGGCATTCGATGCAAACATAATTTTGAAATTAACAGCAGCTACAAATCTGAAAGTGTAGGAACGGTGGAGGATTGGAGAGTCCAGAAACAAGGAACACACTTTACCAAATGTGGGATGTCCAATTTAAGACAGATGAGCAGAATGTTTTGCTGTTATAGGTTCTCTCTCCCTGTGAAGCATTCTGTGCTCATTAATTCCCAGTTACCATTCCAGCCACAAGTTAATCTCAATTAATCTCCGCTAAGACCATTTTCTCAGGGAGATTAAAATGGGTTCAGATAGAGTTGGAAACACAGTGAGTAGAATGTTAAGGTGTGTGTGTGTTTGTGTGTGTGTGAGAGAGAGAGAGCAAGAGACAGAGAGACAGAGAGCGAGAGAGCGAGAGTGACAGAGCGAGAGAGAGAGATTGTGTGCAGTTAAACCTAGGGGAAAATTGCCACATGGTGGCTCAGTGGTTAGCACTACTGCCCTTAGCACCAGGGACCCGGGTTCGATTCCACCCTCGGGCGACTGTCTGTGTGAAGTTTGCACATTCTCCCCGTGTCTGTGTGGGTTTCCTTCGGGTGCTCCGGTTTCCTCCCACAGTCCAAAGATGTGCAGGGTAGGTGGATTGGCCATAGGAAATTTCCCATATTTCCCATATTGTCCAGAGAAGTGCAGGCTAGGTGGGTTAGCCATGGGAAATGCAGGGTTACAGGGATAGGTTAGGTGGTGGGTTTGGATGAGATGGTATTCAGAAGGTTGTTAATGTGGACTTGATGGGCCAAATGGCCTGCTTCCCACACTGTAGGGATTCATGAACGTAGCTTTGAGTACAAAACCCTTGGCTAATATCTCAGTGTGGTTCCTGAGGCTGTCAGAGGAGCAATCTTTCCTATGAGATACTAAACCGTATCCCCTAATAAGGGGAGGCGACGGCCTAGTGGTATTATCACTAGACTGTTAATCCTGGGGACCTGGGTTTGAATCCTGATATGGCAGATGGTGGAATTTGAACTCAATAAAAATCTGGAATTAGGAGTCTAACGATGCCATGAAACTGGTGTCAATAGTTGTTAAAAAAAAAACCCATCTTGTTCACCAATGCCTTGTAGGGAAGGAAGCTGCTATCCTTACCTGGTCTGGCCAACATGTGACTCCAGACTGACAGAGATGTGGTTGACTCTTAACTGCCCTCTGGGGCAAATAGAGATGGGCAATAAATACTAGGCCTAGCCAGTGACACCCTTATCCCATGAATGAATGAATTTAAAAACAACCTTGTGTAGAGGCGCTGGTATTGGACTGGGGTGGACAATGTCAAAAATCACACGACACCAGGTTATAGTCCAACAGGTTTATTCGAAGACTCTGTGTCAATATGCGTGATCTTCTTGGACATCCCCTCCACTTCGAGTTGGTAGTTTGTGGTGTTGATGGTGTTGAGTCTTCGAATAAACCTGTTGGACTATAACCTGGTGTCATGTGATTTTTGACCTTGTGTGAATAGGAGGACACCCAGTAGAACTATTCAAGTCGGAGCCAATGAGGTCTGCCCAATGTCCAGGCCAATGTGCTTACTCATCCTTTGAGGCAGAGGTGGCCATGTTCATTAACGGCTGGGTCAATGGCCATTCTGAGTCTGGAAAATCCTGCTGCTGGTAAGACAGGATATTACAGACAATGGAGATTTGGACGAGTTGCTGGTTTGGAACTTCCCTCTTTTCGCATTTTCTCTCTGCCTCTGAGTTTGCCTTTTCGCCAGACGCAGCGGTCAAAATCGATTTGAAATCAATACCAAATCTCCTCAGTGAGGCCTTTGAGGTGTCCTTGCAATCCTTCCTTTGACTAGCCTAACAGCGCACCCCAAGATCTCGGTAGATGCATTTTGGTAAGTGTTACACATTCTGGCTCCATGACCAACCCAACTCAGCAGTGATTGTCCTAATATGGTGTGAATGTTTGGCAGGCCAGCTTAGATCAGCGCCTCACTGTGTGGTATTTTGTCGGATCATCTGATGTTCAGAAGGCAGGTCCTGTGGGGAGGTGATAGCATTGAGCTAATACCACTTGATTTGCAATCTGTGAGGCCTTGACTAATTAATGCTCTGGAGATGTGTGTTCAAGTCCCCGCAGCTGATAGAATTTCAAGTTCAGTTGAATGATACCGGAAATGAAAGCCGGTCTCTGTCATGCTGATGTGAAACTCTACTTTGAAAGTACAAGTTGGGTCAGTACATGTCATTTGGAAGTTTTATGGTTATTTACTTCTGGGTACCTAAGCCTCAAGCTCTGTAATTCCCTCCTTGAACTTCCCCATTCCCTTGAGCTCACTTTCCTCCTTTAGGCACCTCCTTAAAACCCACCATTTTTGTCAAATGATTTAATATCTCTCGACATGGCTTGGTGTCACGATAAGTTTTATAACCTTCCTGTGAAGAGCCTTGGGAATTTTTTTTAACTTTTTTAATGCACTGTATTAACAGTGGGTTGAATTCTACGAATGCGTTGTTGAGAGAGCAGGTTGAGAGTTGGCATCCAGAAACAAGCATGGAGTGCAGCCTGTGATGGTTTTCCAGGATTGCTGAGCTCCGATTCAAAATGTCTCCTGCCATTAAATGCCGGGCAGTGGGGCATTGAAAGAACGTTTGCCACTGAATGACAGGCAGATGACAGGTCATCATCAACATCCCTCCCTCTCTACCTTCCAAGACCTTCCCTAGGAACTGCTCACTGAGCCCAGAGAAGGGCTCACTCTCAGCCTGTCACCATGACGACAGTGTCTATAACTTCCAAGCACCAACCTTTTTGCCATTTTGCAATCTTTGGGTCACCTCACAATTCTAACTTGACACTTTATCAAGGATTTGGGAGGAGCTGGTGGTGTCATGGTAATACTGTTAAATCCTGAGGCCTAGGTTAATTCTCTGCGGACACAGGTTCAAATTCCCACCCTGCCAATTTTTAGTTTAATTAATAAATCTGGAATTGAAAGCTTATCTCAAAAACAGTGACCATGAGAACTATCGTTGATGATTATAAATTCTCATCTCGTTCAATAATCCCCTTCTAGAGAAGGCAATTGAGGAAGGGTCACTCGACCCGAAATGTTAACTCTAATTTCTCATCACAGGTACCAACAGATGTGCAGAGCTTTTCCAGCAATTTCTGTCTTTGAATCTACCATCTTTACCTGGCCTGGCCTAAAGTGTGATTGCTGACCCATGGCAATGTGGTTGGCTCTTAACTACTCAATAGGTTTAAGGTGAGAGGGGAAATATTTAAAAGGGAACTCAGGGGCAACATTTTCACACAGAGGGTGGTGTGTGTATGGAATGAGCTGCCAGAGGAAGTGGTGGAGGCCAGTACAATGACAACATTTAAAAGGCATATGGATGGGTGTACGAATGGGAAGGGTTTAGAGGGACATGGGCCAAATGTTGGCAAATGGGACTAGATTAATTAAGGTAATCTGGATTGGCACAGAAGAGTTGGACCAACGGGTCTGTTTCTGTGCTGTACAGCTCTAATACTGTATGACTCTGAAATGGTCAAACAAGCCGCTCAGTTTAAGGGCAACTAGGGGATGGGTGATGACAAATGGTGGCTTTGTCAGTGACACTCACATTCGAAAGAAAGAATGCATAAAAATGGATTCCAAAGACTGTTCTCAGCAGCAGATAATTACAGTACGTTCGAAAGCTGACCCAGTGTTCCAGTAGCATCAGGTCCGGCCCAAACAGTCAGTGTAGGTAAAACCATCTCAAGATGCTTTACAGGAACAGAATGTAATATCCAGCTATTTAAGGACGTATTAGAATCATTGAGTTATAAAAGTGGTCAGCACAGAAGAAAGCCTTTCAGCCTCTCAAATTGGCAAAATAGCAGCAAACACTCAATGGACAAGGCAAACTTTTAAGAAGCATGTTAAAGGACACGAGAGAAGTTAATGAGGTTTAGGGAGGGATAGCAAAATTTAAGACATAGTATCTTCAAATTGTTGTGAATATATATATATTACACACTTTCCAGTGTGTGTATTTTAAACTGTTGTCAATCATTACCATCTCAACAGGAAGTGATGTAATTTATTCATTTGGGGATGAATGTATCGCTGGCTAATTTAAAAAAAACATTCACAGGATAAGAGCGATGCTGGCTAATTATTATCAACCATTTTGCTGTAGGTCTGGAGACACATGTAAGCCAGACCATATTAATCAATTAAAACCTTCTAGCTGATTAAAGATTTAACAGCATCTTAGGTTTGTTTAGTACATCCTCATCAATGGTGTGAACCTTTGATCTTTTACTAATAAATTCTGTGTCTGATACTATCTCTCTCACTAACACCTGAAGAAGGACAGAGGGTCTGAAAGCTTGTGATTTCAAATAAACCTGTTGGACTATAACCTGTTGTCATGTGATTTCTGACTTTGTCCACCCCAGTCCAACAACGGCACCTCCACATCAGACCAGGTAAGGACAGCAGATTTCCTTGCCCTAGTTAATGAACCAGATGGGTTTTTTTCTCTTTGTAATTTTGTATCCAGTCAAGGTGTCATAATCATGGATGAGAGATAATAACACTGAATGAAGAGCTGCCATTTATAACAGGAGAGCATCCACATTAAGTGATATAATATTGGGATTATTTATCTTCAGTTCCCAATATGAACGGGTCAGGGAGCATTCTTTCAGCTATTGGCCTGGGAATGAAATAACAGGGCTGGGTGACATGTATATCTGGCTCTTGCTTTGCAAATGAAAAATATCTGCGACCCATGACTTACTGGTGCAGAATTGGGAAGCAGCCAGCAACTCTGGAAATAGACTTGCTCCATTCTGCAGTCAAGGTGAAGGTTAAAACTCAATATTGTAGGACACAACCACAGTTGATGAGAGCAGAGATGGTCAAGGAGTCTGAGATTTGAGCAGAACCCATTTCTTCATTTGATTGATTGCTGAATGCTTTAAACTCCTGAGTTTGAATGGCTGTGCATTCACCAGATGGCTTCTTTTTATACCCCCTTGCAATTGACACCACGTTCATGGTCATCATCAGGGCATTCCAGATTTTTAATGGAATCCAAATTCCACCAACTGTTGTGGTAGGATTTGAACCCAGGCCCTCCAAGTCATTACTATGGTCTCTAGATTAATAGTCTAGCAATAATACCACTAAGCCATTGCCTCACCATTGTAGCAAGGATTTGTAGTCAGTCTATAGCACCAGATGGTAGGAGTCAGACAGGTATACTTCATTAGCGGGATAAGTCAATCTCTTATATATAGGCAGCCCTCAGGTTATGATTGTAAGTTGATTTGTGCACAAGTATGCAACTCAATACAGTACTGTATAAAACATCCATTCGTAAGTGTGAGCGGACGTTTGCATATTGGATCCTTAAAATTAACAATAGTTTGAGATCTTGTTTGTAAGTATCAGAGTTCTGAAGTTGGATGTTTGTAAGTTGGGGGCCCAATGTAGTCTTATCCTCAAATAATGAACTCACGCTACTGTGTCACCAATCCCAGATGTGAAGGAGGAGAGAGGGCCGAAGAGGCATAGGGAGGGAATTCCAGAGCTTAGGGCCCAGGCAGCTGAAGACATGAACCCCTAATGGTGGAACAATGGAAATCATGCACACTCAATAGGCCAGAATTGGAGAAGCTAATGGACCAATGGATCAGGAGCCAATGTGGATCAGTGAGAATGGGAAAGATGGGCAGCAGGGAATTGGTGTAAATTAGGAGTGCAGGATCGTCATCAAGCAAGAGGGTCATCAGGCAAAGACGAGAGACTGCAGCAAGATTAAAAACAAAGGGGGACGATTACTCTTGGAACTCAGCGTTCGGTCGAAGTGTTAAGAGTTTAAAGACAGACAGTGTCAGCTGGGAATAACAAACAAAAAATGAGCTTGAAGGTTGTTGCCCATGTTCTGAGAGAAAGGTGCAGACTTCAGGAGCAATGAAATCATTCCTTGTAGAGAGGGCCTTCCTCCGGTTCCAGTATCTCTGGCATGAAAGGACTGAAGGTCACGGGGATAAACACTTGGATAAATATCAAAGGCTCATCAAATATAACATTACGGTATCAGTTCTGTGGGGACTAGGGGACTCACTGGAGGATGAAGCTTGTTAAATAATGTAGAATCTGCAGTGCGTAACCTGCATGTGAATTGTAGTGAAATTCGACAAGGGAATTCAGGCTCTTACTGCCTTGTTTAACCGCAGAAGTGATTTAGAAAGTCTTCCATTGAAGATTTGAAGTTGTGGAGGGATGGGGGTAGTTTGGGTATGGGAGGGATGGGATTCCAGGGGGATGTTTGAATTTCAGAAGAATGGCTTTTAAAGGGATAGGGGACCAGAGAATGTCCCTGACAGGAGAATTAAGCATTAGAGACACGATAATGTTCAAATTCTTACCCTTCCCACTGAAACTCGTATTGAGTACACTTATGACTCTGGCTTGTCCCTCTGCTGTACAGAGTACCAGGTGTGTACAAAGTAACTCCCCTCTTCACTTCCCAAAGCCTGTCCACCATCCTATGAGGCGCAAGTTAGGAGTGTGATGGAATACTCCCCGTTTGCCTGGATGAGTGCAGCTCCAACAACACTCAAGAAGCTCGACAACATCCAGGACAAAGCGACCCAGTTGAATGGCACCTTATCCACTCCCTCCATCATCGATGCCCAGTAGCGACGTTGTGTACCATCAACAAGATGTACTCACCAAGACTCCTTAGACAGCACCTTCCAAACCCACAACCTCTACCACTCAAAAAATCAGATACATGGGAACACCACCCCTGTAAGTCACCCTCCAAGCCACTCACCATCCTGGCTTGGAAATATATCACTGTCTGTTCAGTGCCCTGGAACTTCATTCCTTAATGGCATTGCAGAGGTTTGTATTTCACGTGGACTGCAGTTCAAGAAGGCATCTCACCAACATCTTCTTGGGGACAAATAGAGATGGGTAAATAATGCCAGCTGAGCTGGTGAAAACCACATTCCTCGAAACAATGAAAAGAAACTTCTCTGAAGAGGACGAGTGTGCTGGGTTATGGAGAGAAGGTCTGAGGAAGGGTCACTCAACATGAAACGTTACCTCTGATTTCTCTCCACAGAAACTGCCACGCCTGCTGGGATTTCCCAGCAATTTCTGTTTTTGTTTCGGATTTACAACATCCACAGCTCAGTTTTTTATCTACGGAATAGTCACTGGCCTGCGCTCTAATAAACTCTTTTAGTTGAGAAACCAAGCAGCAAATGTTAAGAACATAGTGGGATATTGATAGTGTGTTTAATGTTTAATAGATGCAGCTTCTCTCGGTTCTCTGGCCTTTCCGGCTATGTCACCACTCAAGGTGATTTCTGCTTTGATATGTCTGCCTTCTTCTTCTTCTTCCTGTATTAAAACACAGAGAGAGAGAGAAAATGCACATTTTCACAGTGCAAAATGGATCAGCACTTGAGACGAACCTGTTCTGGCATCTAACTGCTTTGATGTCGATTCATCTGCAGTTGACACAGAGGTAGCGATTTTATAGTATATTAAGGAACTGCCTTCGATTTTGTGAAAACCCCTTATTCCCCCCATTACTCGCACAATCGGAGCACCATCCAGATAATGAAGGCACCCCTTCCCACCTCTTTGGGCCATCCATTTAAGTTTGGTCCAAATTGGCATGTCGGACAGGATTTAGAAATGATGATCGATTATTTTAGACCTCGTGAGATGCCTTGGAAATTCCCAGGAATAAACTATTCATCTTGGCCGTTGTGGAGTTACAAAGGGATTGGACACTTATTGGTTCATCTCATGTCCCTCAGAAATGGAAACGTGTAGCAATATCACAAACTTTGAACGTTGTCCGAAGGGGCATGAGAAAGACATTGACGTATGAAATTTTGCCCCTTCAGCTGGAGTCTGCTGGGATTCGGAAAAACCCAGACGCACAGCAGAATCTTCTGGTCCTGGAGGCAGAGCTTTGATCATGTGGTTCTTCACATCCTGGTCAAGGAACAGGCAACGTCAAGAGTTGTCTTCAGACCCTGGCTTCAATGTAACATGGTTCATAATGCGTTAAAACTAAACACGGCTGTACAAAAGACCATTAGACGTAGGAGTGGAAGCAGGCCATTCGGCCTGTCAAGCCTGCTCCGCCATTCGATGAGATCACAGCTGATCTGATAAACTAAGATTTTAAAGTAGATTTGTAGCTTGGGTCGTGGATGTTGTGGTAGGTTGAACCACATGATCTGATAAACCTCAACTCCACTTTCCTGCCTTTTCTCTTGTGATTCCCTTACCATTTAAAAATCTGTCTCAGCCTTGAATACACTTAATGACACAACCTCAACAGTAAAGAATTCCACAGATTCATTTTGAGAAGAAATCTTTTCTCTGTAATAACTGGGTGACCCCCTATTCTGAGATGATGCCTCTCTGGTCCCAGACTCTCCCACAAGAGGGGAAACAACCTCTCATGTCTCCCCTCTCAAGCCTCACTAAGAATATGGACTCTGGGACTATACTCATTGGAGTTTAGAAGGATGAGGGGGGGATCTAATTGAAACTTACAGAATACTGATTGGCCTGGACGGAGTGGATGTTGGGAAGATGCTTCCATTAGTAGGAGAGACTAGGACCCGAGGCACAGCCTTAGAGTAAAGGGAAGACCTTTTAGAACGGAGATAAGGAGAAACTTCTTCAGCCAGAGAGTGGTGAATCTATGGAATTCACTGCCACAGAAGGCTGTGGAGGCCAGGTTATTGAGTACATTTAAAGCTGAGATGGATAGATTCCTGATTATCAAGGGGATCAAGGGTTACGGGGAGAAAGCGGGAGAATGGGGTTGAGGAACTTATCAGCCATATGGCGGAGCAGACTCGATTGGCCGAATGGCCTAATTTCTGCTCCTATGTCTTATGGTCTTATCTTGTATGTTTCAATAAGGGCTCCCATTCTTCTAAACTCCAATGAGTAAAAGCCCACAGGCCTCTCACTCAGGACCTTAATTCCAAACTTCCTCTTAACTACATTGTGGTTACAATGAAGGAACAAGGACACTGATAGCTGTGGGACTGACAACTCTATTGTATTAGCAATGCTGGCAGAGTGTCCATGCTAACACAAGAGAAGAATGTGCAAAATAAATGTGCAGATCAGTGTAACGGTGCTGGATACTAGACATAAGCTCTTGTCTCCCTCTGATGAACAGGCCACTGAGCTGGGGAATGAGGGGGAAATTGGGTATATCTGGGGAGAAGGATTCCAAACAGTGACTCCCAGCCAAATGCCAAGTAGCAACATATCAGTGGAACTTTGAGTGAGGGTGGCAGCTCGCAAACACTGATTGTGTGTTTCTCTGCATTGTCCGGATCCCATCATCAAACTGGGACAAAGAGAACAGGAAGATCACCCTCCAGCCATCATTTCGTACAGTCCCTTGCAGCGCCCCTCTGAGGAGGCAGATTCAGGACCCTCAGAGAATGTTCCATCAAAGCCTTCCTCCTCACTGTCCACCATTGTGGAGAGACCCCCACGTCGCTGGCTAATTCACCCGCAGTGGGCTCGGGGTCCCATTCTGGTGGGCTCGGCCCTGACACAGGGGCGTCCGATGCTCAGACCACTGCTGGAGGATAGGTCCCTGCTGGAGCCTAGCTCAGCCTCGGCCATGCAAGAGCTGACAGACGTTCAGAGACAAGCTGGGGAAGGTCTGGCAGCGATGCTCAAGACTGGAGTGTAAGGTGGAGGAACATATCCACATCCCGTTTGATGTCAAGGATCGGACATGCGAGTGGGAGACTAACCCCATGAGCTAGGTGGTGTACTGTGTGAAAATCCAGGAGCAGTAGAGCAGACGCTATCTGCTGGATTTATGTTTGGACTTGGGCTCTACCCCTTTAGTGATGGATTCACGACTCAGTGTTGGGGGCGGGGGAGGTGCGGAGGGATCTTGATCCACCACCACTCTCCCCCTGCCCCCTCCCCTTGGTGGCCTCAAGAGAAGTTCCATTGTGCATCGAAGGAGGAGAAACAGGCAAGCACTCTCAGGCCACTCCAGAGGATTGCTGTTCTGGCACCTCCCTTCTGTCAAGGATCTAAGTGCATCTATAAGGAGATTGTGCAGGAGACCAACCTCCCCACTCCCTATGGCAGCCCGTATCTCTCCATGCCCGAGCCCAATAGAGAATGGCCAACATAGCCACCTGAAGTAAGGCAGAAGACTCTCTCAAGCTCAGCTATGGCTGAAGAAGTGGCACCAAGATGTTAGCATCAGGAGAAGAACAATTCAATAACACCGAGGTCACCTTAGACACACAGGTGTTCACATTTCTGTGCAGCTCTACACTTGGGGAAAACAAATGCACCACTTTGTACTAACTTCCTTTGGTACATAAGGACCCTAACCAACTTTTATAGATGCACCATGGGAAGCATTCTATATGGGTGCATCGCAGCTTGGAACAGCAACTGCTCGGCCCAGAGCCATAAGAAACTGTATGGAGATGTGAACACAGCCCAGTCCATCACACAAGTCAACCTTCCATCCATTGACTCCATCTACACTTCTTGCTGCCTCAGAAAGACAGAAAATGATCAAAGACGCCTCCCACCCCGGTTATAATCTCTCTCAACCTCTTCTGTCAGGCAGAAGATATAAAAGCTTAAAGACACATACCAACAGATTCAAGAACAGCTTCTTCCCCACTGTTGTTAGCCTGCTGAATGGACCTCTCAAATTTCAAATCTAATGTTGATGTTGCTTTTTAAACACCTTCTCTGCAGCTGTAACTTTACAATCCTCGCTATGTTCAATCACCCAATGATCTTTGTATGGTATGACCTGCCTGTACTGTACGCAAAACAAAACTTTTCACTGTACTTAGGTACATGTGACAATAATCAATCAAATCAAATCAAAATTCAATCTGTTAAGATTTCTGAAACAAAGACAGAGAATGCTGAAGAAACTCAGCAGGCATGGGAACATCTGTGGAGACAGAGAAAGTGGAGTTAATATTTTAAGTTCAATATGACTCTTCTTCAGAACTCAAAGTGTCATCTCAGTTTCAAAACATTAACACTGTTTCCTTCTCATTGCTCTGATGCTGCAAGACCGCTGAGTTTCTTTCTACATCCTTTCTTCAGACTCTCCTGTGGCTATTGGTCCTTTTAGTATCTCTCATGTTATTCCTGCTCTTCTCATAAAACCATCAGAAATAGGAATAAGAGAGAGCCCTTAAGTCTGCTCCACCATTCAATAGGATAATGGCTAATCTGACATTCCTCATGTCCAGCTTCCTTCTTTTTACTGTAACCCTCGATTCCCCAATTGATCAAGAATCTATTGATCTCAGCGTTAAATATACACCAGGATTCTGCCCCCACAGCTCTCTGTGACAAGGAGTTTCAAAGACTCACAACCCTCTGAGAGAACAAGTTCCTCCTCATCTCAGTCTTAAATTGGTGCCC
This sequence comes from Rhincodon typus, assembly GCF_021869965.1. Lineage (NCBI taxonomy): Eukaryota > Metazoa > Chordata > Chondrichthyes > Orectolobiformes > Rhincodontidae > Rhincodon > Rhincodon typus. Next base: position 12,226,375 of record NC_063370.1, read on the forward strand.
CTTTATTCTGAGAGTATAATCTCTGATCCTAGACTCTCCATGAAGGGAAACATTCTCTCAGCATTGACCCTATCAAGCCCCTAAAGAATCTGATATGTTTCAATAAGATCACCGCTCATTCATCTAAACTCCAAGGAGTAGAGTCCCAACCTGTTTAGCCTTTGCTCATAAGACAGTCCCTTCCACACTGGGGATCATCCTGGTGAACCTTCTCCAAACCTTCTCCAACAAAATTATATCTTTCCTTAAATAAGGGGAGCAAAACTGCTCACAGTACTCCAGATGTAGTCACACCAGCACCTTGTACAGCTGCAGTAAGGCATCCCTTGTGATCCCACTCCCATCCAGATCCTGCTGCCTGGCCTTACACTGGTCCTTCTTCAATTCACTTTGTTCTCCCTTCCCAGTGCACTCCATCGTGTTCCCCATCTTTAATGTACAGCTCCCGCTTTTCCTGGTCCCCCTTCCCTCTGTCACTCTCTGCTCTGCGTCCCCATTTGTTCCTTTCATTCCCCAGGAATGTTCAGTGAAAACCACACCCTTTAAGCTCCATACCTTTCCAATCCACCCAGCCGACCTATCGATCCCCATTTTCTGTTAATCCCCTACTCAAGTTGATACCCCTTGTTAGTTGAGCCCCAGTTGTTTTCCCTGAGATAGGTTTGCTGGAATCAGACAGTCTGCTGCCTTGAAATGGCCACCTCATGACCCTGGCCAGCCCTCGCCCCTCCACAACAACAAGAAAGCAGACTGCACATGAATGGCTTCCAAAGGAGGATCACTGGACTTGAAAGCTTAACCCTGCTTTCTCTCTCACTCTACAGACCTGCTGAATTTCTCCAGCACTCTTTGTGTTCGTTTATTACTTAGAACTGAAAAGCTGATTGGCATGCAGAGGCTTCACCCCGAACACCAGAAGCTCTCGGGTAAAAGAAATGCCTTGCTTATGAAAGAAACAAATAACTCGAGACATTTGTATCCCTTGGAACGTGGAGATGGTATCTATGCTACCAGGTTTACACCTCAGAAGTATCAGGTTCGTGACTCATAAGACCATAAGATATAGGAGCAGAATTAGGCCATTCAGCCTGCTCCACCATTCGATCATGGTTGATGTGTTTCTCAACCCCATTCTCCTGCCTTCTCCCAGAGCCCTTGATTTCCTTACTAATCAAGAACCTGTCTATCTCTATCTAAATTACACTCAATGACTTGGCCTGCATAGCCCTCTGCAGCAATGGGTTCCACAGATTCCCCACCCTCTGGCTGAAGAAATTCCTCCTTATCTCAGTTCTAAAGGGTTGTCCCTTCACTCTGAGGCTGTACCCTTGGGTCCAAGTCTCTCCTACTGGTGGAAATATCTTCTCCATGCCCACTCTACCCAGACCTCTCAGGATTCTGTAAGTTTCAGTCAGATTCCCCCCTCATCCTTCTAAACTCCACTGAGTACAGACCTAGCATCCACAACTGCTCCTCATATAACAAGCCCTTCATCCCCTGGATCATTCTTGTAAACCTCCTCTTGGCCCCCTCCAAGGCCAGCACATCCTTCCTTAGATAGTGGGTAAAAAACTGCTCACAACAAATTTCAAATGTGCCTGACCAGACCCTTTTGCAGCTTCGGCAGTACATTCTTTATCTTGTATTCTAGCCCCCTCAAAATGAATGTTAATGTTCCATTTACCTGTCTAACTACCAATTGAATCTCCATGTTAATCTTAAGAGAATCCTGTACTAGGACTCCCAAGTCCCTTTGTGCTTCAGATTTACAAAGCCTTTCTATGTTTAGAAAATAGTGTATGCATCTATTCTTCGTACCAAAGTACATAATCTCACACTTTCCCACGTTATATTCCATGTGCCACCTTTTTGCCCACTCTCCCAACCTGTCCAAGTCCTTTTGCAGCCTCCCCGCTTCCTCAACATTACCTGTCCCTCCACCTATCTATCTGACCCGACTTTTGTAGCTGACACAATTGTCCCTGTGAATGTAATTCCAAAAGATTGGGCAGGTAACCAAAAATCTGGAATTAAGATTCTAATGAAGATTCACTGTCAGGGAAAAAAAGTCCCATCTGGTTCACTAATGTCCTTCAGGGAAGGAAATCTGCCATCCTTGCTTGGTCTGGCCTACATGTGACTCCAGACCCACAGCAATATGGTTGACTCCTAACTATCCTGTGGGCAATTAGGGATGGACAATGAATGTTGTGATGCCCACATCCTGTGAATGAAGAAGAAAATAAGTATTCATGACTTGTTATTGAATGCAGAACAGGTCCTCAAAGGTCAGGAACACTGACCTGCCTGAAATAGATCCCAGAGCTTAATAGCAAAAGTAAACGGAATTTTTGCCTCCTGAACAATTGCCACACCTTCACAAATTCAAGGCAAAACTGGGAAATCCCACCCTGTGACTCAGAGAGGGGTGCACATGTGGGTTTTGTGAAGAAACCCAGCAGGAGAGGTAGAGAGTGGCCTTCAAAATAGGTTCAAGAATTATCTGCCTTGAATCAAATATTGTGATAAGATGGAATCAAATCAAGGGGTGAATGATCAGTGTCTGTGCACAGTTCTTCCTTTGGAAATAACTTGCTCCTTTTGAAATGAATCAATGTAATTCTTTTTAAACATCTGAATTAACCCCTAAAGGGGGAATAAATATAGTGATAACACTGTTTTGAAGGGGCTTTATGGTTATTACTGTCACTGAAGTGTTCATTATAATTCTGGCCACTGAATGTGTAATTACCTTTGCTTTACGAGACTGGGAAGAGGGCTTTTTATATTTAAAAAAGCAGTTGACACTGTGATGACACGTTTGTGACCAGCGCTCCCATCTTTCATCTTTTGAGCACCTACTTAGGCTTCAGTTTGCCTGCCTGTTTGAGCCATCGCCATGAGAACAGATCGCTTGGTATCAATGGGATGTTTGACCAGTTGGCAGTGCATTTGTCGAGTGAGCGATTGGTTCGAGGTGGTTTCATTAGTGCCTGAGTCAAGTCATCATTTGGTGAAATGGATTGAAAATGCCCAAATGAGCACATTTTTGATCATGATTGTTAGTTTGCATTTCCAGGGACCAGAATCTGCCTCATCTACTCCCTCAGTGCAGAATCCCAGTGAATTAAGTCTTCTTAAACCCAATGGTATGGAATACAAATGATTGATGCCTTTCCCAGCTACCTTATCGGTTGGTTGAACTCCCATTTGGGACAATGCACAGATCAAAACTATTGCCCCCAGTAAACCTCAGAGGAGGGTGGTCAATATGCTAGGTGGTCCTAATGTCAATGATAGGCTAAACTAAGTGATATGAAAAGTCTCACCTCTCTATTTTGAAACAATATCACGAGAAAAAATGATCTGGTCATCATCACATTACTGTTTAGTGGGAGTTTGCTGTGCTGTCTTTTCTGTATTACTTTGTGACGAAACAGAGTTATGTCATTGGCCCTAAAGCATTTTGAGACATTTAGTGGCAGTGTAAAGTGTTACATATAAATGCAAATCTGTTTTTTAAATGGAATCCCCAAAGAATTAAATTTCTTACCGTGCAATCCCATCGTATTGAATCTGAATGGATCTGACACTTTACCATTTGTTCCTGTTGCATTCAATATCCCTCACTGAAACAATATGGTTAGGGCTCTGAATGAGGCATTCTGGGAATGATCGGACAAGGCACTGATTTCTGAAATGATATAGACATATGCTTCTCCCCATACCTTTTACTTGCAGAGTCAGGGGATCCAGTTAATGTGCACATATCCATCTGTGATTTAATGGGGCTTGGCCCCATCAATGTGAGGGAATTGGCGGTGAGAATTAGCTGCAGTTGATACCCATAATGTGACGAATTTGTGTGATTCATATATATTTTAACATCACATCTTCAGGTGTGGCATGGTGGCTCTGTGGTTAGCACTGTTGTCTCATAGTGCTAGGGACCCAGGTTCAATTCCAGCCTCAGACAACTGTCTGTGTGGAGTTTGCATGTTCTTCCTGTGTCTGTGTGGGTTTCCTCCCACAGTCCAAAGATGTGCAGGTTATGTGGGTTGGCTATGTTAAATGGCCCCATAGTGCTCAGGAGAGGTGGGATGCTCTTCAGACAGTCAGTATGGACTTGATGGGCCCAATGTCCTGCTTCCCCACTATAGGTATCCTATGATTGTTGCCAAGAGTTTGGATTTTGAACTAGTTGCATACAGGTGCTGGACTCTTTATGTGAAGGGGCTAAAAAATCAATTCAGTCCATCTTTCCAGAACCATGGGTTTAAAACAAGGGATTTGCCAACTTTCGGGCTCAGTTCTAAGGAAGCCTATCTGGTTTCAATTCCAAATTTGGTCTTTCCAAGAAGAAGGAGATTATTTCGAGCAGTTAAGGCAACCAGTTATCTCAGTGAAGGAGTGGAGTTTGTGAAACTTCCAAAGCAGGAGTATTTGTTTGAACTCTATAGATTATTCAGGGACTGAGCAAATCTAAGCCCTTTGTTGTGCTAGTATTCGAAGGGGCCTGCTCTGCTTAACACAAGTGTGTATGTGGTCGTTGATGGAATTAATCACAATTTTATGGTATGAAACTGACATTTCAAAACAGCCACCTAATTTTCATTTGTAGACATGTTTCTAATTGACCTGTTCAGCGATGTTATTATAGACTTGAACCTGGGCCACCTGGCTCAGAGGGAGGGACACTATCACTGTGCTACGAGTCCCATCACCTGAACCTCACCCCTCACCTGAGGCATGGTGACCCTCAGGTTAAACCACCACCATTGTCTCTCTCTCTCTAATGAGAGAGTAGCCAGATGGTCCTCTGGGACAGTGACAATCTGAAAATTAACTCTAGGAAGCTGACGATGTGTCTTTTTGTTCAGGTAGATGTTAAGGATTCCGTACCATTATGCAGAACACAGCGAGGGATTCAAAAGTCCTTACAACTCATGGGACCAGAACTGAGAAGAACAATGAAATCAAACCCACAGATTGGATGGGAAGGAACATTTCTCTAGATTTATTCTGATTACCTGGAATGTGATTTTATTCGGGAGTAGTTAGAATTTTGTTCTGCCATGTATTTTGAAATATCTCAAACATTGGTATATTAAGACAGTTTGCCTTCATTTATTTTATTTTTTGCTTCTTTCATGCATAAAAATACTTCTGTTTTATTCTTAAAACCAAACCGACAGCCTTGTGTATCTGTGAAAGATCATCACAGATCAAATTTTGACATATGATCTACCAAGCCAGATTTCATTCTGGGATTTGACTCATCCAATAGGAACATGAGTTGGGATCAGAACCGTAAAACCTCAGGCCCCCAAATGGGTTGAACGTTTAGTAGCACAGAAAAGGGAGTTGGTGTTACTGTTTATGAATCATAGAATCCCTACAGTGTGGAAACAGGACATTCAGATTTTTCTGAAGAAGGGTCCCGACCCGAAACGTCAGCTTTCCTGCTCCTCTGATGCTGCCTGGCCTGCTGCGTTCATTCAGCTCCACATCTTGTTATTTACCAACCTCTTTCTGGGTTCCAACCAAAGTAGGAGAGCTGTCCAGCCATGCAAAGGGATTGGTTAACACAAAAATACGAAGGTTCGTTTCTGAAGGATCAGGCCAGTATCCCACAGTGGGAGAGCTTGTACTCTTGTCTGACCTGGTAGCTTCCTCTGAATAAACTGATGCTGGGAATGAGTCACATGGTACGTTGCCTCACTTCCCCTCATGTGATTGAATTGGCAGACCTACTTCATGGTAACAGGGACCTAGTGTAGTCACAACCTGCTACAGAATTCGGCTTTGGCACAATATGATGCTGTACACCCAAAGCAACATATGAGAATGTATGGCCAGAGGCACAATATAGGTGGTTAGCAGACACGGGTTGATTTCCCTTCAGGCTAGCTGCAGGATTTTGTGAAGAGTTAAAGTAATCTTCTGTTCAACATCAGAACACTCTTTTTTTGTTACAACAGATGTCCTACATTGCAAAATAAGTGATTTTAAAAGGTCTGGTGAATGCAATCCATTAACATTTAAGTGAAAACATTTGTCAGATCAGATATAATAGGTAGGTCGATCAGCTCCAGGCAGGCAACTTTATTTTCAACAGTGAGGTACTGGTTGCCCAGTTTCTGAGGGTAAAATTCTTAAATATTTCTTTGGAAGAATCACAGAATCCTTACAGTATGGAAGCAGGCCATTCGGTCCACATCAACCCTCTAAAGAGTATCCCAGCCTCATCCTATCCCTGCATTTCCTGTGGCTACCCCACCTAGCCTAGATGCTATGGGGCAATTTAGCATGGCCAATCCACCCTAACCTGTACATCTTTGGACTGTGGGAGGAAACTGGAGCACCTGGAGGAAACACACGCAGACACGGGGAGAATGTGCATACCCCACACAGACTGTCACCTGACAGTCGAACCTGGGTCTCTGGAGTTGTGAGGCATCAGTGCTGACTACCAAGCCACCATACCACATTAGGGAATGGCTATTGAATCATTCAAGGGGTATAGATGTTACTAGGCAGACCACCATTTGTTGCTTATCCTTAATTGCCCTTGAACTGAATTGCTTGCTAGACTATTTCCAAAATCAGTTAAGAGACAACTTCATTGCTGTGGGTCTGGAGTCACATGCACACCAGACCAGTTAAAGATGGCAGATTTCTCTCTCCAAAAAGAATCAGTTGGATATTTATGACAATCAATGACGATTTTATGGTCACCATTATGTACGTGAGCACGCACTTTCAGATTTTTGTATTCATTGCGTTTAAAACCCAGCACTCGCTCGATTGGAATTTGACTGTGTGTCCTCAGGGTATTAGCCCGACCCTCTGGTACAGAGCTATGCCCTTACATTGCCATCTGCCTATATTGGGTACTCATGCCAAAGTCAGAGGGTTGGAGGTGCTTACCTTAGGGTAGGAAAGGTGGATTTAGAAGGCCTCAAATTACCTGCAGACACAACTAACTGTATCTAGCCTAATTGATAAAGTCATTCAAAAATGGTGTCACTTTGTTCGGAGGCCATTTTCCTGTTTAAAACGAACAGGGTTGGTTTTCTGTCATTTATATCTAGGATTTGGATGAGAATGTAGGAAAAATGGTCAGCAAGTTTGTGCATGACACCAAAATTGGTGGTATAGTCAACAGCGAGAGTTACAAATTATACAGAAAATTACACATGGATCTTCATCAATTGAGCCAAAAGGGCTGAGGAGTGGTGGATGGAGTTTAATTTGGACAAATGCGAGGTGTTGTATTTTGGTAAGACGAACAAGGGTAGGACTTCTACAATTAATGGTAGGGCCCTGGGTAGTGCTGTCGAACAGAGAGACTTATAGGTGCAGATACATGGTTCCTTGAAAGTGGCATCACAGGTAGTCAGGGTGGTGAAGAAGGCATTTAGCATGCTGGCCTTCATTGTTCAGACCTTTGATTATAGGAGTTGGGTCATCATACTGAGGTTGTACAGGATGTCAATGGGGCCACAGCGATAATTTGAGTGTGGAGCCAGAGGATGTAGGTAGGAGTTCTAAATGAATACTTTGGGTTGGTGTTCACTGGAATTATCAATGGTATGAGTATAGAAATCAGGGACAAGGTTTGTGATATAATTAAAGAAATTAGATTAGACAGAAAGGAGGTTCTAAGTGGTCCAGCAGGCTTAAAAGTAGATAAATTTCCAGGGTCAGATGAAATGTATCTGAGGTTGTTGAGGGAGGAAATAACAGAGGCAACAATTTTCAATACCCTTTTTTGTCCAGGAGAGGCACTAGAGGACTGGAGGACAGCCAATGTGGTATTGCTATTCAAAAAGGGAGCAAGGGATAAACTGGGAACCTGCAGACCGGTCAGTCTAACCTCGGTTGTAGGGAAACTATTGGAATCAATTCTGAGGGACAGAATTAATCAGCATTTCGAGATGTGGAGGTGCTGGTGTTGGACTGGGGAGGACAAAGCCAGAAGTAATTTGAAACCAGGTTATAGTCCAACAGGTTTATTTGAAATCACAAGCTTTTGGAGCGCTGTTCCTTTGTTAGGTGAAATAAACCTGTTGGACTATAACCTGGTGATGAGATATCAAGAACTGTAGATGCTGGAGTCAGAGATAACACAGTGTGGAGTTGGGAGAACACAGCAGGCCAGGCAGCATCAGAAGAACAGGAAAGTTGGTTTTGATTTGGGACCCTCCTGACTTTGGAGACACAGGGATTAAACAAATACAGTCAGCACAGTTTTGTTAAGGGGAGTTCATGTCTGACCAACTTGATCAAATTTGTCAAAGAGGCTACCAGGTGTGTGTATGAGGACAATGCTTTTGGTGTTGTCTACTTTAGACTTCAGCGAGGCTTCTGATGAGGCCCTGCTTGGGAGATTGATAGCAAAGGTAAGACGTGATGTGATCAAAGGAAATTTGGCAAACTGGATCCACCATTGGCTGAGTGGGAGGAAGCAGAGGGTGCTAGTCAAGGGATATTTTTCCAACTGGAAATCTATGTCCAGTGGGATTCCGTTGAGATCAGTGTTGGAGTCCTTGCTGATTTTGGTTTATGTAAGTGATTTAGACTTGAATGTAGGGGGGTTGGTCAGTAAGTTTGCAGACAACACAAGAATTGTTGGGGAGTAAGTAATGAGAAGGATAGCCTGAGATTACAGGAGGGTATAGATAGGCTGGTCAGATGGGCTGCTCAGTGGCAAACGGAATTCAATCCAGATAAATGTGAGGTGATGCACTTGGGCAGAAGGCATGGGAATGCATGATGACTGGTAGGACCCTGGGAAGCTCTGAGGATCAGAGGGACCTTGGTGTGTGTGACCACCAGATCCTTAATATATCAGGACTGGTGGATAAAAAGGTTCAGAAGGCATATGAGATGCTTCTGTTTAATGGCTGAGGCATAGCGTCTAAGAGGTTATGCAGGAACTGTATAAAACATTGGTTAGGCCAAAGCTAGACTATTGTATGGAATTTACATTCTAGGAGGGCTGTGATAGCACTGGAGAGGGTGCAGAGGAAATTCATCAGGATGTAGTCTGAGCTGGAGAGTTTCAGTTATGAAGATGGATTGGGCAGAATGGGACTGTTTTCCTGAGAGCAGAAGAGGTTGACAGAGGACATGATGGAGATGTATAAAATGATGAGGTGCAGCGATTGGGTAGACAGGAAGAAATACTACACCTTAATGGAGGGATCAATGACTGAGGTGGGGGGTGGTGCATAGATTTAAGGCAAGGGGCAGAAGGTTTAGATGGGATGTGAGGATTTTGATTTTGCCCAGAAGGTATTGAGAATCTGGAACTCGCTGCCTGTGAGGGTGGGAGAGGCAGAAACCTTCATTACATTGAAGAAGTCTTTAGATGTGCCCTTGCGATGCCAAGGCTATGAGCGAAGTGCTAGAGAAATGGGATTAGAATAGTTAGGATGTTGTTATTGGCCAGTACAGATTAGATGGGCCAAAAGGCCTTTTTCTGTGCTGTTGATATCTATGACTCTAAGGGAAGGCAGTAAGGTGTTAGGCTGTAAAGGAACAAAAATGAACAATGATAACAGGCAGAGGTAAATGATTCTTAAAGATTTCTAAGTTTGGTCATCCGAAATGATTTTCTGTTCTTTCCCCAGCATGACCACCCACTGTATAATTACTGCTGAGAACAAAGGAGGTGATAATGATGGAACCTATCCTGGTATCTCATCATTACTGCCTCATGTAAGTACACCCAATTATTTAAGTCCGTTGCTGTCAGGCATGACCTCACAAAATGGGCAGGCACTTATGTGAAAAAAAAGAGAAGGTTGCATTTATATAACTCCAGTCACGAACATCCCAAAGGCCTTCCAGCCCATTAAATTGCCTTCGATATTCAATCACTGTTGTGCCGTTAGGAAAGCCAGCTGCCATTTTTGCGCACAGGAAGCTCCCACAAATGCACTGAGATAAATGAGCAGGACAAGTAGGCGTCTTCTCCTTGTGTTGGTTCAGGATAAGTATTGGCAGAACACTAAGCAGAGCTCAGGCAAAAAGAGACCAGAGAATTAAATCAGAAACAAAAACAGAAATTCCTGGATGAACTCAGCAGGTCTGGAAGCACCTGTGGAGAGAAAGCAGAGTTAATGTTTCGGGTCTAGTGACCCTTCCTCAGAACTAGGCAGAATTCCCCTGCTTGCTTTTTAAGAGCAACATGGATTAAAGGGTGGGTGGAACATCAATTTGAGTTCCCAACAAGAAGCTAGCGTGTTGGGTATCCAATAGAATAAGTGTCTAACTAAAGTTTTGTTAATGAAGTGTGAGGCAGAGTTTGATAGGAGGGCTTGTGGTGCAGTGATACCTCTGTGTGGCATCTCACAGTAGCTACTTTCTACCTCTGAGCCAAAACCCCTGGGTTCGAGATCCACTCCAGGCCAAGGAAGCTACGTTGACCAGACAAGGATTTGTAAATCTTTCCGACACAATGGCCAGCGACTCCATTTGATGGGAATAGAATGAGAGCCTCCACCGGCAAATTTACACCCCAGGGAAAATAGCCCCAGCCTATTCCGGCTCTCCCCGTAATTCAAGTCAGGTGGGTTCAGTTGGTTGGAAGGTCAGACAGCACCCACTAGCACAGGCTTTGATTCCACCCACCCCCCACTGAGAGGTTTTGGGATCTGCCTTCACTGGCCTTTCGCAACAGGGTTTTGTAAACCAGACCTGCGTTTGGACAGAGAACTCAAGAAAGAAGGGCTGGGTTGCCTAGTGATTTCATTATTAGGTTCGCAGACCAGAGCATGTGAGTTTAAATCCCTCCAAGGCAAATTGCGAGATTAAATTCAATGAAACAGCTAATTGACCAGAAAGTAACCATGAAAGCTGCCGAAATGTCCTAAACAATTCAACCTGTTCACAAAAGGCCTTAAGGGCTGGGAAACCTTCCCGCCTTATTTGACTATAAACATTCATAGAATCCTTGCTGTGTGGAAGCAGGCTATTTGGCCCATCGAGTCCATATTGACCCTCCAAAGGGGGCCATCCTGTGCCTGTAACCCTGCATCTCCTATGGGTAACCTACCTAGCCTGTGCACCACAGGCAATTTTGGAAGACCAATCCACCCAACCTGTGCCTTTTCAGACTGTGGGAGCAAACCCACGCAGACGCGGGGAGAATGAACAAACTCCACTCAGGCAATCGCCCGAGGGTGGGATCGAAGCCAGGTCCTTGGTGCTGTGAGGCAGCAGCGTGAGCCACTGTGCCACCCATTGTTAAAGTCACTGGCAGCAAATTGTCACTGTCAATGTGTTTGCAAGAGCAAAACCTGAATAAAAAGTCCTGGCTCATATTTAAGAGCAGTCATTTCCAATGAGAAGCTGGAAGATTCAGTACTTACAGAGGACGAGGGGTTTTCAATGGGAATAAGAGATTGGTTATCTTTATGTAAAATATGTTCTTGTTTATCGTTTCATTTTTCTCCTCCCCCCCCTTCTGTTTATCTTTTTTTACGCTCAAGAACTGGTTCAACGGGCTACAATCCAACAAGTTACAAATGAGTTGTCTGGTGCTCTCTATCAGAGGATCATTCCTAGTTAAATGCAACATTTCTTGGCAAAGTGCCTCTGTGTTTAGAAATGCTGTGTAGGAAGGAGTTACAACTATATAATTTGAAGTGGATGGGGGGAGTGGGACAGCGTGCTGTTAATGTCAGAATTCATGACAAGAGCTCTGGAATGGTTTGACAACATCATTTGGAGATTGAGGTGGAGTTAGCTTCTTATTGTCTTCCCAACGTGATATAAATGTTGTATTCATTGCTGCTGTTTTGTGTCAGCAATCTTTATAATAAGGCCTGGCATCGACTCATTTCGAGTCTGAGTGCCTCTGGGCTGTTTTTTTTTGTACGAGTGCCGAAATGTACAGTATACCCAAGTCTGAGATCTCAAAGAGGTCACCCACATCTGACAGGCAGGTGATTGGTTTCACTGGGAATCAGTGAGGGGAGCCACCTTAGGTCAGACTCCAGTTCAATCTCACTTTAACACAGTATCCAGGTTGACACTCCAGCATCTTACTGAGGGAGCCCTGTGCTCTGGGAGCGGCTGTCTTTTCGATGTTAAACCAGCTGATCCCTCAGGTGGAGGTATTAAGTAACTCCATGGCAATATTCCAAGCTTTAATGGTATCAAACCTGACCAGTGCCCCAGCTGCTGTTTATTCCTCAAATGATGCCACTTCAAAACGGACGCCCTATTTGCTTCAGTGCTGATTATGGGATCTTGCTGTGCCAATGGCTGCGATTCCTACCTTACAAATGACTGCGCTTCAGTAGCGCACAGCTTCATTGGCTGTGCAGCACTGTGGGACTTCCTGAAGTTGTCAAAGGAAATGCAAGCCTTTCTTTCATTCTATTGCTCTTTCTCTCTCTCTTTCTTTCCCTTTCCTTCATGTCTTTCTTTCTCTCTGGCTTTCTTCTTTATTCTCTTCCTCCCTCCCTATATTTTTCTCTCTGTCTTCCTTACATTTTCTCTCATACCTCCTTCCTGTTTCTCTCGTACCTCTTTCCTGTTTCTCTCTTCCTTTCTTCCCTTCACTCTTCCTTCTTTAGTTTTTTTCTCTTCCTTCCATCCTTTCTTTTTCGCTTCTTTTGTTTCTTTTACCTTCCTTTCCTCTTCTTTTCTTTAATTTTCTCTCTTCTTTCCTTTTTATCCCTCCTTGTATTCTCTACCTTTCTTCTCTTTACTCATCCATTTTCTCTTCTTTCTTTTCTCTTTATTTCCTCCTTCTCTTCCTTTTTCACCTCTCCTTTCTTACTCTTTCTGTCTTTCTTTTCTGCCTTACGGTACAACCAGCCCAACCCTTTCTAGTTAATGCCTGGCACTTGGAAATGCCCAGGGGTGCCCAGGATCATTTATGACATGCTACACCAGGGTGATAATTGCCCCGCCAATCCTGCACGTGTGAAGATACAAAGCAAACAATTGTCAGTGTGGATTAGCTTAGTGTCAGACTTCGTGACCCATAGGCCGCAATGAATAAGAATAGGTGACAACACCTCTTCCATTATAATCCTCAACACCGGTGGCCCGCAAGGCTGCGTACCCAGCTCCCTAATATACTCCTTATATACTCACGATTGTGTGGCCAAATTCCCAAACCCCCCAACTCCATTTACAAGTTTGCTGACAACAGCACCGTTGTAGATTGGATCTCAAACAATAACAAGACAATACAGGAAGGGGATTGAGTGCTTAGGGTGTAAAGACAACAATCTTTCTATCAACGTCATTGACTTCAGGAAGCGGAGTGGAGGCCACGCCCCTGTCTGCATTAGTGGCAGAGGTGGAGACGGTCAAGAGCATCAAGTTACCAAGACTGATGATCACCAGCAATCTTTCCTTGTCGAAGGGGGTGGACAAGGTGTTCAAGAAAGCACAACAATATCTCTACCTTCTCAGGAAGCTAAGGAAATTCGGCATATCCATAAGGACTCTTACCAATCTTTACAGAAACGCCATAGAAATCATCCTATCTGGATACATCACGGTGTGGTATGACAACTGCTCTTTCCAAGACCACAAGAAACTACAGAGAGTCACGAACACAGCCCAGTCCATCACACAAACTAGCCTTCTATCCATTAACTCCATCTGCATTTCCCAATGCCTCCGGAAAGCAACTAACATAATCAAAGACCCCTTCCACCCCAGTTATACTCTCTTCCACCCTCTTCGAACATGCAGAAGATATAAAAGTTTAAATACATGTACCAACAGATTGATGAACAGCTTCTTCCTCACTGTTATCAGACTTTTGATTGTACCTCTCAAATATTAATTCTGATCTCTCTCTCTGCACCTTCTCTGTGGCTGTAACATTGTATTCTGCACTCTGTTCTGCTACCCTGATGCACTTTGTACGGTACAATCTGCCTGTATAGCACGCAAAACAACACTTTTCACTGTATTTCAGTACATGTGACAACAATAAATCAATCAATCAATAGCAGAGCACCATCTGAACCAAGCTGTTTGACTAGAGGAGTCTTCACTCTTAGCCAAATTAAACAGATTAGACACAGGACAGAAGAAATTAGATCTCATTTCCAAAAGGATCAGTGGCAGAAAATTTAAAATGACGATTAAAGAAAAAATTAGCACAATTAATTTGATTGGAATCTTTTTTTTAATAGCTCAAACTGAGTGGTTCCAATTTAAAATCTAATGAAATGATTGGGGAAAGTTATGGATCTTTTCAATATTGGCTGTCTAATGTATGACAATGAATCATCCAAACCAGACCCTACACGTTGCCTGGGCGAGCATAGAAGTAGGTGTCTGTTTCAGAAAGTTAAGTCATTTTATAGAGTTCTCCATTTCCAATTTCTTTTAAATGTTGATGGGAAAGGATTTGAAAAAAAGAAATCCCATTCTACAGCTTTGGTCCATTTATTAAGTGTCCCACTTATTGCCTGATCAAGTAGATTTTATTGCTCAGTTATAATTCACGGATATATTGCAGTTAATTACATAATCCCAGCAATATTCTCAAATGAAATTGCCTGAAGGGTTACTGCAGAAACAGACTACATATCACACTTAATTCTCTCTTGTATAAATTAATGGCCCAAGACATTATATAATAGCAGTAATGGATCTGAAGCTGTGTATTAATTGCCCGTTAATGCACCATGTCAGCATTGTACGCACTTGGCTTTACTAAAGGGAGAATTCAAAAGAAATGTCAGTTCTGCCTTCAGGAAAATCGAAGAGTCTGAGGTCTAGGTTCGTAATCCTTATCATTGCTCCTTAACAAAACCATTGTAACTTCTGCTGAATCTCTTCCCATCGCCTTCTCACAGAGATGTAGTATTTACAATGGAGAAAGAGTCTGTTCAGCCCACCCCTGTGTCCATGCTAGCTCTTGCCCCACCTGTTTTTGATTATTCCCCTTCCTTTTATACATCCCGTTAATAAAAAACCATATTGATCGATTGATTTGTCGTTGTCACATGTACCGAAACACAGTGAAAAGTGTTGTTTTGCGTGCTATACAGGCAGGTTGTACCATACAAAGATCATATAAGCCCCTTGCTCGATGGTTGCTTGCAGAATTGCTGAATTCACTATTATCTGGATTTGCACGTTGAATGGCCTGGACACTTTTATAGGGAAAGTTAAAATAAACAATGATGGGACTGGTCTGTCTCAGATTGACCATACCCCGGGGGTGGGTACCCCGCTTCTTGATTGAATGTTGCCTGGTGCAGCTGTAGTAGCCAATTCATCAGTGTCTGTTGTTCTGTGGCTACCGTTGGAAAATTGTGCTGGCCTGAGACCAACTGAGGTCTTTTCTGTTGCTCTCCGATTTTTCCAAGCACTCTCCTGCTGGTCCAGGCATTCCAGTCAGCCGTGAGGAGTTTGCAAATGTGATCCCAGTCAACTTGAAGACATCCTTCTGATATACACATAGACAAACACAAAAGGGAGAATTTATTAATAGGTTGATTGGAGGTCTTCAGGGTCAGAGTTGGTGTCCCTATCTGTGAGCCAGGAGCTCTGGTGTTCGAGTTCCACTCCAGAATTTGTTGGCCAGTAAAGGATGTTCTGGCTGTCAAAAGAATGCAGCCAGACTAATTCCAGGGATAGTAGGAACTGCCAATGCTGGAGAATCTGAGATAACAAGGTGTAGAGCTGGATGAACACAGCAGGCCAATCAGCATCAGAGGAGCAGGAAAGCTGACATTTCGGGCCTAGACCCTTCTTCAGAAATGCATTCCAGGGATAGCAGGACTGACGTATGAAGAGACCGGTTCGGACTCTACTCACTGGAGTTCAGAAAAATGACAGTGGAAACCTGTGACATTCTAACAGGATAAAGGCAGGAAGGATGTTCCTGGTGACTGAGGAATTCAGAACCAAGGCGTCACAATCTAAGGATATGGAGTAAGCCACTTAAGACTGAGATAAGGAGAAATGTCTTCACCCAGAGAATGGGGGAGCCTGTGGAATGCTCTGCCACAGAAAGCGGTTGAGGACAAACTGTCGAATGTTTTCAAGAAGGAGTCAGATATAGTTTCTTGAGCAAAACGGATCAACGAGTATGAGGACAAATCGGGAACAGGGGACTGCATTGGATGATCAGCCATGATCACATTAAAGGGACCAAGAGCTATGGGGAGCAGGCTCAAAGGGCAGAATAGCCGCCTGCTGCTCCTGTTTTCTATGCACTTCTGCCTCACAGCACCAGGGACCCGGGTTCAATTCCACCCTTCGGTGACTGTGTGGAGGTTGCACATTCTCCCTGTGTCTGCATGGGTTTGCTCCGGTTTCCTCCTGCAGTCCAAAGATGTGCAGGTTAGGTGTATTGGCCATGCTAAATTACCCATGGTATCCAGGTTGGGTGGATTGGCCGTGCTAAATTACCCATAGTGCCCAGGTTGGGTGGATCGGCCGTGCTAAGTTACCCATAGTGCCCAGGTTGGGTGGATTAGCCGCAATCAGTGTATGGTTTACAGTGATAGGGTAGGGGCTGGGTGAGAATCTCTTCAGAGGGTCGGTGTGGACTTGATGGGTTGAATGGCCTCTGTCTGCATTGTAGGGATTCTATGATGGCAGACGATAAGGCTAGGTCAGCCATCTTGCAGAAGGCAATGGCAAACAACTGCAGTACCTTGTCCATTAGCAAGGACCAATCCAATAGAAGTACACGGCCTAACTCTAGTTATAAGGAAAGGCTGGATAGACTGGGACTTCTTTCCACAGGAGCATAAGAGGTTGAGGTGACCTTATAGAGGTTTATAAAATCATGAGGGGTATAGGTAGAGTTAATGGTAGGTGTCTTATCCCTAGGACTGGGTATTTCAAGACTAGGGGTCACATTTTTAAGGTGAGAGGATAGAGATTTAAAAAAGATGTGAGGGGCAAATTTTTTACACAGAGGGTGGTTTGTGTGTGGAATGAACTTCCCGAGGGAGTGGTGGATGTGGGTGCAGTTACAATTTTTTAAAGACATTTGCACAAGTACATGAATAGGAAAAGGTTTGGAGGGATATGGACTGGGAGCAGGCAGGTGAGACTAGTTTAGTTTGGGATTATGTTCGGTATGGACTGGATGGCTCTATGAAAACTGGACAAGTTAATGTTTAGACAAAGATAAGCAGATGAAGAACCAGGGGCAGCACAGACAGCAACTTGAACAGAATGGCTGGTTTCATTTCTGTCATTTGTCCATGGAATGGCCAACAGATAGCTCACCACCACTTTCTCTAGGCAATTAGGGCAATAATTGCTGGCCCTGCCAGTGATGCCCACATCATGAGTGAAAAAAGTAATTTATTGCCCGTCCCTAGTTGCCCTTGAGAAGGTAGTGGTGAGCTGCCTCCTTGAATCACCAGCTCTACGCAAAATTTGGAAATAACATTAACTTTGAAGCTGATGACAATTGAGCTGTTTATTCTCACTCTGTCCTGTTTTGACTGACTGATTTAACTTCCCAAGTTGGACAGCTATTGCAGATTGCATGAGCAAACAATGATTTTTTTTATGCAAAGATGTTAATCATGAACAAAATGATGACTGAATTCTTTTGCAAAAAAAAAGAATTCAGTCATCATTTTGTTCATGGTTATCGGACTGAATTTTAATATCTTTTTCCTGCAGCTCCACTTATTTAATGGAAACGTGCTACAGATACACAACCATACTCTCTGGGAGCAAAGTTCCAGGATTTTGACCCAGCAACACTGAAGGATCAGCAATATATTTTCAAGTTGGGATGGTGAGTGACTTGGAGGGAGACTTGCAGGGGATGGTGTTCCTATGTATCTGCTGCCCTTGTCCTTCTAGATGGAAGTGGCCGTGGGTTTGGAAGGTGCGGTCTGAGGGTCTTTGGTGAATTTCTGCAGGGCGTCTTGTAGATAGTACACACTGTTGCTACTGAGCGTCGGTGGTGGAGGGAGTGGGATGTTTGTGGATGTGGTGCCAATCAAGCGGGGGCTGCTTTGACCTGGATGGTGTTAAGCTTCTTGAGTGTTGTTGGGGCTGCACTCATCCAGGGCAAGTGGGGAGTATTCCATCACACTCCTGCCTTGTGCCTTGTAGATGGTGGGCAGGATCTGGGGAGTCAGGAGGTGAGCTACTCGCTGTGGAATTCCCAGCTTCTGATTAGCCCTTGTAGCCGCTGTGTTTATGTGATGAGTTCAGTTGAGTTCTGGTGGTCAGTCTGGATTTTGTGCTGAGTTATGGCTGGGATTATTAATGACGGAATCCACTGTCATGAGGGTTATAATAAAGCCCTTTTCTGATGTGACCTAGGAAGCCAAACTCTTATGACCTCAATGCATCTTTAAATGGCTTCATTTTGATGGTCATTATTTTCCTAATTTCCAGTCATGGATGATGTATCATTTTGTACTGAGCAGCACCAAGCTATTGACAGGGTGAGAGAGATGAGATTGGATTGCTTGATGTGAACATCAACTGTTAAATATAATGAGCATTTTACACCTGCTCCATTCTTTCAGCAATTCTCTCAGAAGTCATCAACCTATGGGAACATCTAAATAGTCCCCCTCAACGATCCTGTTGATGTAAAGGGTCAATACATAAGCCAACCCAAGAACTGATGGTCCTTTGCAACCATTTACCATCAGAGTTGGCAACACGTCAGGCTCCAATCATGGGCCAATAGTACTTTGCAATTGACACAAGCTAACTGGGTTTGCTGTTAGGGAAGAGTGATCACCTTCAAATTAATCAGATAGGGAATCCAAAAGTTAAAAGAGGGCATCCACTGACAAAATAACTTAATGAACGGCAGCACGGCGGCTCAGTGGTTAGCACTGCTGCCTCACAGCACCAGGGACCTGGGTTCGATTCCACCCTTAGGTGACTGTCTGTGTGGAGTTTGCACATTCTCCCCGTGTCTGCGTGGGTTTCCTCCGGGCGCTCCGGTTTCCTCCTGCAGTCCAAAGACGCGCAGGTTAGGGTGGATTGGCCATGCTAAGTTGCCCCATAGTGTCCAGGGATGTGCAGGCTATATGGGTTAGCCATGGGGAATGCAGGGTTACAGGGATAGGGTAGGGGTTGGGTCTGCATGGGATGCCCTTCAGAGGATCAGTGTGGACTTGATGGGCAAAATTGCCTGCTTCGACACTGCAGTGATTCTACAAATGTACAATTCAGGGGGACATCTAAATAGAATCAGAGATTTGTTAACATTATTCATGACTAGAGAAAATAAGACAAAAAAAAAGACCAGTGTTGATTGGGATAACAAGGTGTAGAGCTGGATGAACACAGCAGGCCAAGCAGCATCAGAGGAG
>NC_063370.1:12250684-12253772 GCF_021869965.1 Rhincodon typus
CATCACCATCCGAGGAAAAAGGCTCCCACTGTCCACCCTATCTAATCCTCTGATCATCTTGTATGTCTCTATCAAGTCACCTCTTAACCTTCTTCTCTCTAACGAAAACAGCCTCAAGACCCTCAGCCTTTCCTCATAAGACCTTCCCTCCATACCAGGCAACATCCTGGTAAATCTCCTCTGCACCCTTTCCAATGCTTCCACATCCTTCCTATAATGCGGTGACCAGAACTGTACGCAATACTCCAAGTGCGGCCGCACCAGAGTTTTGTACAGCTGCAACATGACCTCATGGCTCCGAAACTCAATCCCTCTACCAATAAAACCTAACATACTGTACGCCTTCTTAACAACGCTATCAACCTGGGTGGCAACTTTCAGTGATCTATGCACATGGACACCGAGATCTTTCTGCTCATCCACACTACCAAGAATCTTACCATTAGCCCAGTACTCTGTATTCCTGTTACTCCTTCCAAAGTGAATCACCTCACACTTTTCCGCATTCAACTCCATTTGCCACCTCTCAGCCCAGCTCTGCAGCTTATCTATGTCCCTCTGTAACCTGCAACATCCTTCCGCACTATCCACAACTCCACCGACTTTGGTGTCATCCGCAAATTTACTAACCCATCCTTCTACGCCCTCATCCAGGTCATTTATAAAAATGACAAACAGCAGTGGCCCCAAAACAGATCCCTGAGGTACACCACTAGTAACTGAACTCCAGGATGAACATTTCCCATCAACCACCACCCTCTGTCTTCTTACAGCTAGCCAATTTCTGATCCAAACTGCTAAATCACCCTCAATCCCATGCCTCCGTATTTTCTGCAATAGCCTACCATGGGGAACCTTATCAAATGCTTTAGTGCCTAAAGAGGCACTCAGTCCAAGGGCAACTGGGGACGGAGCATCAGATGCTGGCCTTGCTGTCAACACCCAAATCCTATAAAGTAATTTACAAGGATGTTGTCCAGGGTTGGACTGTATGAGCCGCAGGGAGAGGCTGGATAGGCTGGGGCTATTTTCCCTTGATCGTCGGAGGCTGAGGGGGTGACTTTATAACAGTTGTGAGGATAGGGTGAATAGTCAAGGTCTTTTCCCCAGGGTAGGTGTGTCCAAAACTAGAGGGTACAGGTTTTAGGTGAGAGAGGAATCATTTAAAAGGGACCTAAGGAGCAGCTAACTGCAACTAAGGGACATGCATTTAAGGTGAGATGGAGAAAGTTCAAAGGAGATGTGAGGGGCAAGTTTTTTGCTCAGAGAGTGGTAGGAGTGTGTGGAATGCACTGCCTGGGGTGGTGTTGAAAGCTGGAACAATAGGGGTGTTTAAGGGACTTTTAGATAAGCACATGAATAAGCAAGGAATGGAGAGGTATGGACCAAGGGCAGGCAGAAAGGATTAGTTTCATTTGGCGTATTGTTCGGCACAACATCGTAGGCTGAAGGGCCTGTTCCTGTACAGTTCCATGTTCTAGTTGTGCACGCAGAAGGTGGTGCATGTATGGAACGAGCTGCCAGAGGAAGTGGTGGAGGTTGGTACAATTACAACATTTAAAAGGCATTTGGATGGGAATACGAAGAGGAAGGGTTTAGAGGGATATGGGCCAAATGCTGGCAAATGGGACTAGATTAATTTGGGATATCTAGTCGGCATGGATGAGTTTCCGTACTGTACAGCTCTATGACTCTGAAGGGAATATCTAGGTGTTTTGGTGTCAAGGCCTTATTGTGACTCAGCTCCTGGAGCCTCTAAATAACGTGGCTCCAAGTTTCCAGAGGAAAAGATGGGACCTTGATTGCACCTCAGTAGCTAACTGTTTACCGTGTGCTCTAAGACACTGCAGGTTCAACATATTAAATGCAAAAGTGCAGCAGATCAATGGCTGTAAACGTGAACAGTGATTTTAATCTGGAGAGTGGCTGAGTCTTCACCCCATCTCACTGCCCAGTGAGAATGGGACCGCTGTCAGGGGGAAAGAAAAATGTTGTCCCATTGACCTGACTGTTAGTGAATCACCGAGGATAAAATTGAATTACTGTGCCTTCCCACATGAGATTCATTTCTTGGAATTAAACTTCATTGCGAAGATGGATAGGCTCGAATTTGTGCTGAGCTATGCACTGATCCCAGTCTGACTGGGTTTGAATTTATGAGCATCAGTAGGAGCACTCAGATCGAGCTGATAATATTCCAAGATGAATATGTTTAGGCCAAACAAATTAAACGTTGTTTTATTTTCCTTTGGTACAGAGAGAATGGCGGGGGGAGGGAGGTAGTTACTCATCAAGGTGAAGAAATAATTTTGTCTCTTTCTCGTCTCTCTGTAAGTGCAGCTTTCTATTTTCCCGTCTTGACCTGTAGCAGCCTCTCCAAACTCATCCCTCAAAGTCCGACCTCTGACACTTTCTCCCCACCAGCCTGGTCACTCCATCATTCACAGATGGGTCTTCAGACAGTCAGGCCTGTGGTTCTGGTATTCTCTCCCTAAACCTCTCTCTTTAACTCGTGCTGCAACAGGACGATAAAACACAAGGAAAGCTGTGACCAACACGTGGCACAGGATGGAGGGCTTCAGCTTCCTGGGGCACTGGGACCGGTTCTATGGGCAGGTCAGACAGGTTACACTCGAACAGATCTGGGACTGATTTCCTTGTGGGATATGCTATCAGTAAAGGTTTAAATTAACTTGACTGCGGCGTAAGATGCTCTCTTAGCACATCAAGCAGCGCGTCAGTCTCATAACCTGAACATCCTGAGTTTTATCGTTGGAGAAGGTACGGATGAGAGTCAGTGGCTTTTCACATTCCCTGATGGTCTAATGGTTAGGATCCGGCACTCTCACAGCCACAGCCCAGGTTTGATTCTGGTTCAGGGAAGAATAACTAACGGGATGGCACGGGTGCTCAGTCACCGTTGCCTCACGGTGCCAGGGACCACCCTCGGGTGACTGTCTGCGTAGAGTTTGTACTTTCTTCCTCTGGGTGGGTCCCCTCCGGGTGCTCCGGTTTCCTCCCACAAAGATGTGCAGGCTAGAGTGGGTTAGCCATGGGAAATTGCCCCATAGTGCCAAAGGATGTGCAG
>NC_063370.1:12253782-12258212 GCF_021869965.1 Rhincodon typus
ATAGTGCCAAAGGATGTGCAGGCTGGGTGGGTTAGCCATGGGAAATTCAGGGTTACAGGGATAGGGTAGGGGGGTGGCTTTGAGTGGGATGCTCTGCGGAGGGTCGGTGTGGATGTGATGGACTGAAGGGCCTGCCTCCACACTGTAGGGATTCTATGAAGGAGAAATCCTACATAGAGTCATAGAGGTGTACAGCATGGAAACAGACCATTTGGTCCAACTTGTCCATGCCAACCAGATATCCTAAATAAATCTAGTCCCATTTTGCCCATATCCCTCTAAACCCTTCCTAATCCTGTACCAAGCCGGATGCCTTTTAAATGTTGTATTTGTACCAGCCTCCACCACTTCCTCTGGCAGCTCATTCCATACACACACCACCCTCTACGTGAAAACGCTGTCCCTTTGGTCCCTTTTAAATCTTTCCCCTCTCACCTTAAATCTATACCCCCAAATTTTAGACTCCCCCACCTTGGGAAAAGACGTTGGCTATTCATCTTATCCATGCTCCTCATGATTTTATAAATCTCTATAAGGTCACCCCTCAGCCTCTGACGCTCCAAATAAAATAGTCCCAGCCTATTCAGCCTCGCCCTATAGCTCAAACCCTCCAACCCTGGCAACATCCTTGTAAATCTTTTCTGAACCCTTTCAAGTCTCACAACATGCTTCCTACAGCAGGGAGGTGAGAATTGAATGCAGTATTCCAGAAGTGGCTTCACCAATGTCCTGTACAGTCACAACATGACCCCCCAACTCCTATACTCAATGCACTGACCAATAAAGGCAAACACATCAAATGTGTCCATGTGCAAAATGCAAGCAGGAACAAATAGGATCTGACCAGGCAATGAGAACTGTTTTTTACGAAAAAAAACTCATTTGTGAGATGTAGGTGTTGCTGGTCCATTCCTAATAGCTCAGAGAGCAGTTAAGAGTCAACCACATTGCTGTGGGGCTGTAGGCCAGACCAGGTAAGGATGGTAGTTTCCTTCCCTAAAGGTTATTAGTGAACCAGATAGGTTTTTCCTGACATAGTAGGAACTGCCGATGCTGGAGAATCTGAGATAACAAGGTGTAGAGCTGGATGAACACAGCAGGCCAAGCAGCATCATAGGAGCAGGAAGGCTGACGTTTCGGGCCTAGAACCTTCTTCAGACAATGGTTTCCTGACAATGGTTTAATGGTAATTATTAGACACTTAACACCAGATTTTTTTAAAATTGAATTCGTATTCCAACTGCTGTAGCAGGATTCAAACCCAGGTAATAAAAACATGACCTGGGCCTCTGGATTAGTAGTCCAGCAATAATACCACTAGCCCTATGCAGTCCTGCCACATCCAGTTGTGAATGGTGGTGGACAATTAAACAACTCACTGGAGGAGGAGGCTCCACAAATATCCCCATTCTCAATGATGGAAGAGCCCAGCACATCAGTGAAAAGATAAGGCTGAAGCATTCGCAGTAATCTTCAGCCAGAAGTGCCGAGTGGATGATCCATCTCGGCCCCCTCCAGTGGTCCCCAGCGCTACAGATACCAGTCTTCAGCCAATTCGATTCACTCCACGTGATATCAAGAAACGGTTGGAGACAATGGATACTGCAAAGGCTACGGGCCCTGACAACATTCTGGCAATAGCACTGAAGACTTGTGCTCCAGAACTTGCCGCTCCCCTAGCCAAGCTGTTCCAGTACAGTTACAACACTGGTATCTACCCAACAATGTGGAAAATTGCCCAAGTATGTCCTGTACTTAAAAAGCAGGACAAATCCAACCCGGCCAATTACCGCCCCATCAGTCTCCTCTCGATCGTCAGTAAAGTGATGGAAGGTGTCATCAACAGTGCTATCAAGCAGCACCTGCTCAGAAATAACCTGCTCAGTGATGCCCAGTTTGGGTTCCGCCAGGGCCACTCAGTTCCTGATCTCATTACAGCCTTGGTTCAAACATGGACAAAAGAGCTAAATTCCAGAGGTGAGATGAGAGTGACAGCCCTTGATATCAAGGCTGCATTTGACCAAGTGTGGCATCAAGGAGCCCTAGCAAAACTGGAATCAATGGGTATCAGGGGGCAAATGCTCCGGTGGTTGGAGTCATACCTTACACATAGGAAGATGGTTGTGGTTGTTGGAGGTCAATCATCTCAGCTCCAGGACATCTCTGCAGGAGTTCCTCAGGGTAGTATCCTAGGCCCAACCATCTTCAGCTGCTTCATCAATGACCTTCCCTCCATCATAAGGTCAGAAGTGGGGATGTTCGCTGTTGATTGCACAATGTTCAGCACCATTCGTGACTCCTCAGATACTGAAGCAATCCATGTTCACATGCAACAAGATCTGGACAATATCCAGGCTTGGCTGACAAGTGGCAAGTGACATTCATGCCGCACAAATGCCAGGCTATGACCATCACCAATAAGAGACAATCTGACCACCACGCCTTTACATTCAATGGTGTTACCATCACTGAATCCCCCACTATCAACATCCTGGGGGTTACCATTGACCAGTAATTGAACTGAATTCACCACATAAACACAGCGGCTACAAGATCAGGCCAGAAGCTGGGAATCCTGCAGCGAGTAACTCAACTCCTGACTCTCCAAAGCCCGTCCACCATCTACAAGGCACAAGTCAGGAGTGTGATGGAATACTCCCCACTTGCCTGGATGTGGGCAACTCCAAAAACACTCAAGAATCTCAATACCATCCAGGACAAAGCAACTCATTTCATTGGCACCACATCCACAAACATCCCATTCCCTCCACCCCCGACGCTCAGTAACAGCAGTGTGTACCATCTACAAGACGCCCTGCAGAAATTCACCAAAGACCCTCAGACAGCACCTTCCAAACCCATGACCACTTCCATCTAGAAGGACAAGGGCAGCAGATACATGGGAACACCACCCCCTGCAAGTTCCCCTCCGAGCCACTCACCATCCTGACTTGGAAATATATTGCCATTCCTTCACTGTCGCTGGGTCAAAATCCTGGAATTCCCTCCCTAAGGGCATTGTGAGTCAACCAGGAGGACTGCAGCTGTTCAAGAAGACCCTCACCTTCGCAAGGGGCAACTAGGGACGGGCAAGAAATGCTAGGCCCAGCAAGCGACACCCACATCCCAAAAATGAACAGAAAATAAAGACTATCACTTGCCCTGACTAGCCTGAGATTAACAGGGTTATTAGTCCAGTGATATTTCAACTACACCAATATCTCACCATGTGGACCCAGTGAAAGTGTGAATGCAGTAGAGTTCGAATGCAGGACACTATACGTGTCTGTGGATGCATGCAGTGTGGTAAATAAGATCCGTGAGTTAGGGCCACAGAACTGTAGTTATAACTATAACACTGGCTAAAGTAAGGACAGGAGAGGGCTTTGAACATTCCTGGACACAAGGTATTCAAGAAAGAAAGAAAGGAAGGGGGGTGGTGGCAGCATTAATTGAGGAGAATATTACAGTGATGGAGAGGCAGGCTAGCCCAAAGGTCTCAAGCACAGAATCTATTGGGTTAGTACTAAGGAACAAAAATGGTATAATTCCATTGTTCATCAATCCCTGGGAAAGATGTACAGGAACAAATTTGCAAGGAGATTTCAGGGTGCTGCAAGAATTATAGAATAGTTATAATAGGGGATAATAATTCAAGATAGAAGCAGATTAAAGGGCTGAGAGTTACAAGAGTTCCTAAACAATGTTCAAAAAATATTCTACTGTGGTTATGTTCCCAACCTGGTAAATAAGGAATGGCTACCAGACCTGGCTCCTGGCCAAAAAGATCAAGTTTCAGTTGGAGATAATTTACGGAAAAGTGATCATTGTATCATTGGCTTTAGATCTGTTATAGAACAGAGAGATCCAGCATCGAAATAATTGATTGGGAGAAAAGCAATCCAGAGGGAAAGAATGAAGTTGGACCAAATAAATTGGAAATAAAAGTTGGCAGGAAATCTTCATAGAATCCCTACAGTGTGGGAACAGGCCCTTCGGCCCAACAAGTCCACACCGACCCGTCCCCCTGTAACCAACCTAATCTCCACATCCCTGAACACTATGGGCAATTTCCCATGGCCAATCCACCCTAACCTGCACAACTTTGGACTGTGGGAGGAAACTGGAGTACCCAGAGGAAACCCACGCAGACACGGGGAGAACATGCAAACTCCACACAGACAGTCACCCGGCAGTAGAATCAAACCCAGGTTGCTGGTGCTGTGAGACCTCAGTGCTAACCACTGAGGCACCATGTTGATCAATGTTAATCAAACTATCTGCTGCCTTTAAGAAAGAAATAATTTGGGCATTTTGGAGGTATATTGCAAGGGACCACACAGTTTATCTTATAGACTAAAGACTGGAAAATGCATGTGTGAGTGTTTATGTGAGTGTGTGTGTGTGATAGAGAGAGAATGTGTGTGTGT
>NC_063370.1:12258222-12262640 GCF_021869965.1 Rhincodon typus
TTATGTGAGTGTGTGTGTGTGATAGAGAGAGAATGTGTGTGTGTGTGAGAGAGAGAGTGTGTGTGTGTATGTGAGCACGCGTGTGTGTGTGAGAGCGTGGGAGAGAATATGTGTGTGTGTGTGTGTGTGTGTGTGTGTGAGACAGAGAGAATACGTGTGTGCGTGAGAGAGTGTGTATGTAAGAGAGTGCATGTTTATGTGTGTGTGTGTGAGAGAGAAACGTGGGTTGAGTTAAAGGGTTATAGTTTAAGTGCTGCTGAGGTAAATTAGTAATTTCTTTTTGTTAGTTGTCAAAGAATAAGATTGTTTACAACAAATAAATACATATTTTAATTACAAGCTGAATGTATTAATTGATTGATTTTATTAACTTTATTGTCACGTGCACTGATGTATGGTGAAAAGCTCTGTTTACGAGCAGTACAGGCAGATCATAGTAAGCAATGATACACAGATCATGGGGTGAAAAAGAACTAGTCAGAGGCATACAGGTTACATTGTACAGGGCGAGCGCCAGGCAAGATCAACAAGATCAGCATTATTTGAGGCTACAGTCCATTCAATAGTCTGATAACGGCCAGAAAGAAACTGTTCCTGAACCTACTGGTGTGTGTGTTCAGGCTTCTGTATCTTCTGCCTGAGGTTGTAGGAGGCCATTACTGGGGTGTGATGGGTCTTTGATGATGTTGGCAGCCTTTCTACAGCAGCGAGCCATGTAAATGGAGCCCATGGATGGAAGGTTGGCTTCTGTGATGGTCTGGGCCGTGCACACCACCTTCAGTAGTTTCTTATAGTCCTGGGCAATGCAGTTTCCAGACCAGACTGTTATGCACTCGGACAGTATGCTTTCAACGGTGCATCTGTAGATGTTGGTGAGGGACCTTATCGACATGCCAAATTTCCTGAGCCACCTGAGGAAGGACACTGAAATGAGAATTAATAAAGCAAAAAAGATGGGTAATAATGAAAGCATGATGGAGGCAGATTCACTCGAGGGGTTAGGGTCTGGAATGTACCATCTGAGAGTGTGGGGGGGAGGCAGGGTCACTCGAGGGGTTAGGGTCTGGAATGTACTGTCTGAGAGTGTGGGGGAGGCAGGTTCACTCGAGCGGTTAGGGTCTGGAATGTACTGTCTGAGACTGTGGGGGAGGCAAGATAATTCAGGACGTTCCAGAGTAAAGTGAATCACGCTCTGAGAAGGAAGAATGTGCAGGGTTATAAGGAGGAGGCATGGGAGTGAATGTTGGCGAATTGCTGTACAAGAGAGCCAGCACAGCCCTGATGTGCTGTAAACATTCTGTGATTCGGTGACATTTCTTAAAATCGCCTTACCCTAATAAAATGAATGCATTGCATTTATATAGCACTTTTCGCAACCACTGAACAG
This sequence comes from Rhincodon typus, assembly GCF_021869965.1. NCBI lineage: Eukaryota > Metazoa > Chordata > Chondrichthyes > Orectolobiformes > Rhincodontidae > Rhincodon > Rhincodon typus. The sequence goes on from NC_063370.1 coordinate 12,259,610, forward strand.
CTTGAAGCCCTGTATGGCCAATAAAGTACCTTTTGAAGTGTCGTCACTGCTATGCTGTATGGAACATGGCAACCAACTTATGCATAGCAAGCTCCCATTATCAATGTGATAATGACGAGGTAGTGCTTTTTGATGATGTTGATTAAGGGTTGGATATTAGATGGAATGCTGGGGACAAATCACCTGTTTTCCCTCCAAATACAGCCATGGGATCTTTTAGATCGGGAGTGGGGGAGAAGGGGAGACCTTGGTTTTCTGTCTCTTTCAGAATGACAGCGCCTCTGACAATATAACACTCTCTCCACTCTGCATTGCTGCATCAGCCTGGATTCACATCTTCACAGTGCGATGTGAACCTAGAACCTGTAAGACGTGAGATGTTCTGGTTCCGGAAATTTCTAGGCCACCCGTTTGAATCTGAGAAGGAACTTGCGCTGCAATGGTATCTGTTTGCATCTTATTCAGCCTGATATATATCTGACACTCAGAGCAAAGGCTTCCTCAAGCCATGTGCATCCAGGGGGCACTCAAATGTGAGGTTCAAACTCTTGATATCGCAGGTCATTTATAGAAATCTGATTTCATGCCACCTGAGATTTGAGACAGAGCTGTGTGAACAGGGTAATAGCCTTTTTTTTATATTATTCATCCAAAAGATTTTCAAACTATTCGGTTAGCCCATCCGCCCTGTCAGTTTGGCAGGTAGTGACGTAGTTGGATCGTCTCTGTGCGAGTTATCCAGAAACCCAGGCTACTGTCCTGGTGATGTTGGTTTGGATCCTATACCACGATACGTTCTAAAAATCTACCTTTCCCTTTGGTGAACTTATTCACTCTGGGTCACGTGTCTCACCCATGTCTTCTTAGTAACAATGCCTGATAAGTTAATGTAACTTGTACCTAACTGCCATCGTATAATAATGGAGAGGCGATGGCCTAGTGGTATTATTGTGAGACTGCTAATCCAGAGACGCAGGTAATGTTCTGGGGACCCGTGTTCAAATCTCACCACGGCAGTTGGTGGAATTTGAATTGAATAAATATCGAGGATTAAGAGTCTAATGATGACTGTGAATCCATTGTCAATTGTCAGGAAAAACTCATCTGGCTCAATAATGTCCTTTAGGGAAGAAAACTGCCATCCTTACCTGGTCTGGTCTACATGTGACTCCAGACCCACAGCAATGTGGTTGACCCTCAACTGCCCCCTGGGCAATTAGGGATGGGCACTAAATGCTGCCATGAATGAATAAAAAAATCTACATCTTGTTAGTTTATAAGCCTCTTCTTGTTAAGACTCATTAATGTTGTTTCTCTGCTGCTGTAAACCAAATCATAGAATCCCTACAGCATGGAAGCAGGCCATTCGGCCCATCAAGTCCATACCGACCCTCCATAGACCATCCCACCCAGACATTCCCTGTCCCTGCATTTCACATGGCCAATCCATCTAACCTGCGCATCTTTGGAGTGTGGGAGGAAACCCACGCAGACACGGGGAGAATGTGCAAACTCCACACAGACTGTTGCTTGAGGCTAACCACTGAGCCACTATCCCACCTCAAATAGACCCCTTCAAGCAAATAGACTTGGAGCCAATGTTGCTCTGCCCACCATAATGTCCTCATCTCACAAACAAATGAAACAAATTATTGATACCACCATCTGCTGCTGATGTAAAATCGCTTCCCACTCCCATTCTCTCATGGGAGAAAGATTAGACCAAGGGAATCATGTTGGAGGAATGATCTTATCCGCTTGGGAACAGGGGCTGAGGTGGGGGTGGGGGAGGGTGGTGGCAGCGTCGTTTGTCAAAATAATTCCCCCTTGAGGACAGCGCATCCTGGGCATTGGCCCATTGCCCCTTGCTGTTGCCTCACCCTCCTGTCGAACTCCACCCACCCTGCCCGACCCCACCCCCACCCATATCCATCATTTACAGATGAACGTCTCCAGCTTTGCAAATGCAGCTGGGGTCCCCGTTCTCTGTCACTGGTCCCGGGGAGGGTGTGCCTGTAGGCTGATGGAGACACTGCCAAGACTGAATACTTTCTGAGTAATCCGAGAATGAGCTGAGCCCATCCCCCAATGCTCAGCCCTTTCTGGAGCGGCCCAGGTGACTATCACTTTTACGCAGCCCATTTACTTGCTTATAGTAAAGGGATCCTTAGGAGCGTTATTTATTGCTTCCAGTCCTGTGGCCTGCAATCATCTCAGGTCAGATGTAGTAACAAAAATCGCAGCATCTAAAATGCTCACACACAAACACACACGCGCACACACGCGCGCGCACACACACACACACACAAAACACAGTGACACACACAGTGACACACACACACACAACACAGTGACACACACACATAGTGATAAACACACACACACACAAAACACAGTGACACCCACACAGTGACACAAACACACACACCCACACACACACCCCCCCACACACACTCCCACACAAAACACAGTGACACACACACACAAAACACAGTGACACACACAGTGACACACACACACAACACAGTGACACCCACACAGTGACACACACACACGCACCCACACACACACGCCCCCACACACACACCCACACAAAACACAGTGACACACACACACAAAACACAGTGACACACACAGTGACACACACACACAACACAGTGACACCCACACAGTGACACACACACACACCCACACACACACACCCCCACACACACACCCACACAAAACACAGTGACACACACACACAAAACACAGTGACACACACACATAGTGACAAACACACACACACACACAAAACACAGTGACACACACACAGTGACACACACACACACACACACACACACCCACACAAAACACAGTGACACACAGACACAAAACACAGTGACACACACAGTGACACACACACACAACACAGTGACACACACATAGTGACAAACACACGCACACACAAAACACAGTGACACCCACACAGTGACACACACACACACAAAACACAGTGACACACACACACACACACACACACACACACACA
>NC_063370.1:12262740-12272257 GCF_021869965.1 Rhincodon typus
CAGTCAAATATGGATCTCATACAGAATATATATCTATATTTACCTATATTTACACATGCACACAGTTAATTCAAGCTGTTAATGGTATTTTCTTTGTAGAAAGAAAAGGTGCTGTCCTTACTCTTTAACTAAACTGTAACTTGACCATACAATTCTGCAGGGAATAACTTATCTCCTGACTCATAGAAACACAGAAAATCAGAGCAGGAGCAGACCATTTGGCCCTTCTAGCCTGCTGTGCCATTCAATATGATCCAACTCAGTCCTTGTTCCCACTTTTCCCCCACACCCTTTGATCACTTTAGCCCTAAGAACTATACCTAACCTCTTCTTTCTGATCTCAACCACTTCCTGTGGCAGAGAATTCAACAGGCTCCCCACTATCTGAGTGAAGAAATATCTCCTCATCTCAGTCCTAAATGTCCTACTGTATATCCTTAGACTCTAATCCTTTGCCATCGACTGCCTGGTCGTCAGGAATGTCCTCCCAGTGTTTACCCTGTTAGAACTTTATAGATTTCTATAAGGTCTCTCTGCATTATTCTTCTAAACTCCAGTGAATACAGTCCGTACTGATCCAACCTCTCTTCAAATGTCAGTCCTGCAATCTCAGAATTCCTCAAAGATCATCCACAACCTACAAAACAAACAGTCAGGAGTGTGATGGAATGCTTTCTTTTTGCCTGGATGAATGCGGTGCCATCAACACCCAAGAGGCTCGACTCTATCCAGAACAAAGTAACCCGTATGTTCAGTGCCCCATCCTTCAACGCTCACTCCCTCCACCACAGATGCTTGGTATGTACCCTCTGCAAGGTACACTGCAGCAACACACCAAGCAAGGCTCCTCTGAAACCAAACCCTAACTGCAACCAGAGGTCAAGCATCCAGGAGCGGAAGAATGAGAATGTTCCCACCTTTGATTTCCCTTCCAAGACATAGAGCATAAAAGTATAACATTATAACAACTAGGAGCAGGACCATGGACCATCTGGCCCCCTGAGCCTGCTCATCCATTCCATAAGATCATGGCTGATCCTTTCATGGACTTAGCTCCACTTACCCGCCCACTCACCATAACCCTTAATTCCTTTACTGCTCAAAAATCTATCTTTGCCTTAAAAACATTCAATGAGGAAGCCTCAACAGCTTCACAACCCTTTGGGTGAAGAAGTTTCTCTCAACTCAGTCCTAAATCTGCTCTCCCCCTTATTTTGAGGCTATGCCCTCTTGTTCCAGTTTCACCCGCCAGTGGAAATAACCTCCCTGCTTCTATCTTATCTATTCCCTTCATAACTTTATTTGTTTCTGTAAGATGCCCCCTCATTCATCTAAATTCCAATGAGTATAGTCCCAATCTACTCGATCTCTCCTCATAAGCCAACCCTCTTAACTCCGGAATCAACCTAGTGGATCTCTTGTGTACACCTTCCAGGGCCAGTACATCCTTTCTCAAATAAAGAGACCAAATCTGTACACAGTACTCCAGGTGTGGCCTCATCAACACCCTGTACAGCTGCTGCATAACCTCCCTGTTTTTAAACTCCATCCCTTTAACAATGAAGGACAAAATTCCATTTGTCTTCTTAAATACCTGCTGCACCTGCAAACCAACCTGTTGTGATTCATGCAGAAGGGCACCATCAAAGCTTACATACACACTGGTTGGGCCTTCAGTGTGCCTGGGTCAAAGTCCTGGCTAGCACTCCTTAATAGCACTGGATGAGTACCACCCCAGATGTGCAGCTACACTTCATGAGGGGGCTCAGTATCACTTTCTCAAGAACAAATTAGCGCTGGGCTGTCTTTATGAGCATTGGCAACATGAAGTCAATGAATAATGAAAAGCATCACAGAAGTGAAGCCACATATTCACATACCAGTGCACAGAAATGGAAACACACACGTATGTATTAATGTACACTCATGCTTACATGGGGATAATGAAGACACCACAAAGTCATTCGGTAGCTTCGAACTTCAGTCCTGATGAAAAGAGAGAGACATTTTGCCAAAGCTTTTTATCTGATACTCATCAAGATGAATGCAAGAATGCCAAATTTCAAACAGTCACAACAATCCATCCCACTGGAGGAAAGGGTACTGATTGGTTGGCAAATTGACATCTATTGGCTAAGCGGTTGCCATGGAGAAAGCATGAAAGAAGGCTCCCCAAGTTCCTGAGTAACTCAAAAACTGGCGCTTGGCTTGAACATATTCCGGTTAAGGGACCATGAGAAATAGGAACTGCAGTGCACCATTCAGTAGGACCATGGCTGAGCTGATCTTCCTCACATCCATTTTCCTTCCCTTCCTCTGTAATCTTCGATTTCACTATTAATCAAGAATCTATTTCATAGAATCCTTACAGTGTGGAAGAAGGCCATTCAGCCCATTGAAATCCACACCAATCAGCTAAAAAGTATCCCATCCAGACCCCTAGCTTATAACCCGGTATTTCCCAAGGCCAATCCACCCTAACCTGCACATCTTTATGACTGTGGGAGGAAACCAGAAGAAACCCACACGGACACAGGGAGAACGTGCAAACTCCACACAGACAGTCACCTGAGGGTGGAATTGAACCCGGGTCCCTGGTGCTGTAAGGCAGCACTGAGCCACTGTGCTGATCCATTTGTTAGCATTCCCGATTTTGATTGGCCCACCATTGGCACCAGTCTGTTCAACGGCTTGGGCTCTAAGCTCTCGACTTTGCTCCCTCAACTTCTTGGTCCGTTATTGAAAACCCTCCTTTCAATCTAACCATTTGGTAAAGATTATTGGTCATCTGAGCCTGATAGCTCCTAACACCATCCACATCATTTTATTTCTCTGTTTATGCTCGTGTGAAGCACCTCAGAAAGTGTTACTTGAGATGCCAAATCAATGCAAGTTGTGGTTCACACCTTGCCAATCTTCCCTTCCTAGTTCAAATCAGGCATAGTGCTAAATAGGAGGTTAATTTGTGACAAAAACAGAGGTTGCTGGAAAAGCTCAGCAGGTCTTGTAGCATCTGTAAAGGAAAAAAATCAAAGTTAACGTTTCGGGTCCAGTGATCCTCAGAACTGACCCGAAGTGTTAATTCTGATTTTTTTCTGCACAGATGCTGCCAGACCTGCTGAGCTTTTCCAGCAACTTCTGCTTGTGGTCCTGATTTACAGCATCCGCAGTTCGTTCGGTTTTTATTTAGGCTAATTTGCGAGGCGTGTTTCGCACTTTAAGAGCCAACCAATTTGAATCCTCTCCACTTGGCTGGTTATTTCAAAATCCCTTCCTCCCAGACTAGTAAACAGCCCAACAAAGGCATACTGACCGATTGTATTAGCTGTAAGAGGAGCTAAACATTGCCAGATTAACATGAGCTTAAAACAATGCATCACAATTAATTGAATACATAATTCATTGTTCCCACGACAAACACTTTTCAAGAGGAATCATTCAAGTTTCACGCAATCTTGGCAAATTCGATTGAAGTCAATGGGCAGCATGCCATGTGTAAAACGACTGACTGCCCAAGTTGGCAGTGAGCAGACACACTTGGCGCTGCGAAAAGTTATCTTTATATAGCGCCTTCAATGTAACAAAATGTCCCAAGAAGCTTCGCGGGAGCTTTATAAAACAAAGCACCACCTTCAGCCACTTTAGGAGGCAAAGTGTGGCCACTAGTAAATTAAGGTGGGGGGCATTAGAGGGCCGGATTGGAGTTGCGCAGAGATCTCGGAGGGCTGTGGGGTAGGAAGAGATTTCTGAGATAGGGAGGAGGCGAGACCATCGGGAGATTTGAAATGGAGATGAGAATTTTCAAATCGAAGACAGAGAAACAATGTGGGTTAGTGTGCACAGGGGTGACAGAGGAATGGGACATGGTAGGAATAATAACATGGGTCTTTCATTGTGTGGTTTGTGTTCGGGTTTGTTACAAACTGGTCGAGGAGGAGACAAAGGCAAGAATAGTCTTCAGGCTTAGACTTCAAAGTAATGTTATTTCATACAGAAAATTGCTGTACATAGAAATCACAGTACATCAGGCTTTGAACCCATTGTTATGTTAAGTAATAACTAATCTATCATCTTCATATGTTCACATCTACGTTGTAGTCTGCTCTGGTGTACTGTTCTTGTGTAGAGATTTTCCAGTGTGTTCTGGCTCTGCCAATACTGTACTATTTATGGTCAGTTGAGTGTAGCTGTATGACATCATCATAACATCGCTCCAGGGTCCTGAAGATTTTACACAGAACCATGCACCAGAGAGTCATAACCTCAGATTTATGGAAGGTAGGATGTGGGATATCAACCAGGACGGTGTTCATGCAGTCAAGTGTGGAGATATTTAAAGCATGAATGAAGATTTCAGCAGCAGATAGAATCATACAGTCATAGAGTTGTACAGCATGGAAACAGGCCCTTCGGTCCAACTTGTCCATGCTGACCAGATATCCTAAATTAATCTAGTCCCATTTGCCAGCATTTGGCCCATATCCCTCTAAACCTTTCCTATTCAAACACCCATCCAGGTGCCTTTTAAATGTTGTCATTGTACCAGCCTCCACCACTTCCTCTGGCAGCTCATTCCATACACCACCCTCTGCTTGAAAAAGTTACCCCTCAGGTCCCTTTTAACTCTTTCCCTTTTGACCTTAAACCTGTGCCCTCTAGTTTTAACTCCCCTACCCTGGGATAAAAGACCTTGACTATTCACCATATCCATGCCCCTCATAACTTTATAAATTTCTGTAAGGTCACCCCTCAGCCTCCAACTCTGTAGGGAAAATAACCCCAGCCTAATCAGCCTCTGCCTATAGCTCAAACTCTCCAACCTTGGCAATGTCCTTGTAAATCTTTTCTGAACCCTCTCAGGTTTAACAATACCTTTCCTATAGCAGGGAGACCAGTGTTCCAAAAGTGGCCCAACCAATGTCCTGTACAGCCGCAATGGTGAAGCAGGTGATGTGAGAGAGATAGAAATTGTGGACGGTTGGGGGCGGGGGGTCCCAAATGGGCAAGAATACAGACAGAAGCTCATCACATGAAAGGGATGAAAGAGCTTTGTAACTCTGAGACTACAGAATGACATGATCAGGTAGAGATAGTGAGCATGTCCTGATTCTTCAGGTTCATTTAGAGAGTAGTCCATCCATGGAACAACTTTTTAACAAAGCAGGAAAGCAAATAGTCACCATGCCATCATATGAAAAACTGATACCTGGATGGGGGCAGCTTCAACAACACTCAAGAAGCTTGACACCATCCAGGACAAAGCAGCCCCCGCTTGATTGGCACCACATCCACAAACATCCCACTCCCTCCACCACCGACGCTCAGTAGCAGCAGTGTGTACCATCTACAAGTTGCCCTGTAGATATTTACCAAGTCTTCTTAGACAGCAACTTCCAAACCCATAACCACTTCCAACTGGAAGGACGAGGGCAACAGATACATGGGAACACCATCCCCTGTAAGTTCCCCTCCAAGTCACTCACCAACCTGATTTGAAAATATATCGCCGTTCCTTCAGTGTCGCTGGGTCAGAATCCTGGAATTCCCTCCCTAAGGGCATCGTTAGTCTACCTACAGCACATGGACTGCAGCGGTTCAAGAAGGCAGCTCACTCCCAACTTCGTAAGGGCAACTGGGGACAGGTAAATGGTGGCCTAGTGGACAATGCTCACATCCCATGGGTGAATAAAGAAAAGATAGATCTCTTCCAGAAAATGCCATTTTGGGATCCAGCTATTTGAGGTGGAATTTGGTGTGTGGGAAAAACAGGCAACTTTGGGTGCATGGTTTAAATGCTCTCCACCAATAGGGGTTTTACCTCATCTCTACATCTGCTTAGACCAATCAATGACATTTTGATTAAAACAATGATTATGATCATTTTAGATACTTTCCATTTAACCTGTCAATGTTATGACACACCCCTGGAGCAGATTGGGCTTGAACCTGGGCCTCCTAGCTCAGAGCTAAGTACATTGCCACTGCATCACAACAGCCGCTCATGATTATCATAAACCCAATTCCCCCCAACTCTCGCCTCTTCGCTCCACGAATCCCTCCTTCTTAAGTTTCCAGACAATTCCTTTTTCTATTGAATCTCTTTCAGCTTGTTCAATCGACAGTTTAAAAGTAATTATCCTCATCATTACAGTGACAAAGATATTCAAAAGATCAGAGTAGCTTTATTACTAATCCTAAATCAATGAGAGGATGAACCAAGTTTAGAGAGAAATTAAACAATTTAATTTCACCCTGTCTTTTTAACCCATTCTCTGCTTTTACTTCATCATTCACTTTTTTTTTGTTTCTGTGTTTGTTCATGGGGTGTTGGCATAACTGGTAAGACAGACATGTCTTACCCCTTTAATTGCCCCTTTTGGTCTAACATAAGTGATCCTGACACGAATGGTGGACAAATGAGTGAGCCAGTGTTGAGGGAAAGAGTAAAAGAAAAGTAGGGGGAGGTGGGGTGGGAGGGGAGAAAGGGAGTGTGGCAGTAAAAGATAGAGGTGAGGACGGTGCAAGGTAAATGTGGTGGAAGAGTCTAAGAAAGAATGAACACCATCCAATCCACATTAGGCAGGCAGCTGGCCAGGACAGGGTTACATGCTGGATTAAGCTTGCTGCTTTCTCTTTGATCTTTAGCCTTCACCATCCACCTGGATTCACGACCAGTTACGTCTTGGACATTATACCATGGAGGAATCTCTTCCCAGCTGCTGAGATCAAAGTCAGCCTTCTTCACATGAGATTTCAGGTTATTGTTGAACGGGTTCCACTGACTCTACTGTGACCTTTGCCTGAATGTAAGCCTGGGAGTGGAGAGTATCCCTGCAGTGGACTTTCTCGTGCAGTTACCATGTGGGAATGATAACTTCAGGACCAGCACGGTGGCTCAGTGGTTAGCCTCACAATGCCAGGGACCTGGGTTCGATTCCACCCTCGGGTTGCTGTCTGTGTGCAGTTCTCCCAGCGTTTGTGTGTGTTTCCTCCCACAGTCCAAAGATGTATAGTTTAGGGTGGATTGGCCATGCTAAATTGCCCCAAAGTGTCCAGGGATGTGTAGTTTAGGGTGGATTAGCCATAGGAAATGCAGGGTTATAGTGTAGTGGAGATAGTAGGAACTGCCGATGCTGGAGAATCTGAGATAACACAGTATAGAGCTGGATGAATACATCGGGCCAAGCAGCATCAGAGGAGCAGGAAAGCTGACGTTTCGGGTTAAGTAGTGGGGTGGGCTTTGGCAAGGCTGCTCTTTGGAAGATCATTTGTAGATGGGCCAAATGGCCTGCTTCCATACTGTAGGGATTCTATGACCCTGGACAACATTCAATGGAATGTCTACATCTCAAGTGAGGGGAGAGGTTGAAAAGCAGAGTCCTTCACAATAACCTCAGCCAGTACAGGATTTGACAACACCCTGCATTGCAAACCAGCCAACTGAGCTACCATTTCTATGTGCATATATATGTATACACCCTGGAATAGACATAAATTCAGCTCAATTACACCTCGTGGCAAAAATTAATAAGAAATGGACAAGAAACAAGAGAGGTAAAGGATGTGCCAAGCTGAAGAAAGAAAACATCAAAGAGGCCTCGACTCCTAAAGTTAAAAAAAAGCTTGAATGTTACAGGATTGAGGACATGGAATCAACAGGGGTGTCAGAACACAAAACAGAAAGCAAACAATAGTCACAAAAGAGAGTATCATGGATGGTCCCTCGATTTAAATTTGACGTCTCCTCATTGTCGAACATTTCTGCTGTGGGTCCCCATGTGACTGAACCATCTGATCTTCGGGTTGCAGATGGATATCCCACAAGATAGCGGGATGAGGTGATCAGGATCTGCTTCCCTGTGGCCACTCGGCCCATCACTAAGGCGTACCACAGCTGGATGGACAAGTTGCCGATATCTTGAAATGATTTGTAACATTAGAATTCCCAGTCATTAGAATAGAATGGAATAGAAATTTATCATCACCTGTGCATTTACGTGAAAAATACAGTGTAAAGTTTTATAAGTCGCCCCGCCACGGTGCCTACATCAATGACAGATATTAATAATTATAATTTTAAAACACATTAATTTTAAAAATTTAATTTAAAACATAATAAAAAAATTAACATCAATGGCACACACTTCATGGAGTGTTAGGACAAATTACAAAGGAAACGTCAAGGAAAACGAACATGTGACGGGAAAGGTGATAGCGAGAGGAAAGAAAAGGAATGCAAGTGAAGATGATGAAATTGAAAAGGAGGTGATGTATGCACATGGACAGTTAAAGAGAGAAGGTCAAACAAGACACAACATGTTCTTTTCTTTATTCATTCACGGGATGAGGGCAACAGTGGCCAGGCAGCATTTATCGCCCATCCCTTATTACCCAGAGGGCAGTTAAGAGTCAACCACATTGCTATGGGTTTGAGTCACATTTAAATCAGACCTGGTGAGGATGGCAGTTTCTTTCCCTAAAAGATATTAGTGAACCCGATGGTTTTTTCCTGACAATTGACAATGGATTCATGGTCATCATTAGACTCTTCATTCCAGATATTTTATTGAATTCAAATTCCACCACCGGCCGTGGCGTGATTGGAACCTGGGTCCCCAGAATATTATCTGGGTCTCTGGAATAACAGTCCAGCGATAATACCATCGCCTCCCCATAGACATGGGAATTACACACTGGAAGGTGAACTGTTTGACAGAAAGAAAGGGACAACAGCAGACAGAGGGCACATAAAAGACAAGGCTGTTCATTTGGAAGAGGCTTTGCAGCAAAACGTTGGACAGAATAGCTAAGTGTGTTGTACAGTGATCCAAATAGAGGGAGTCCTTGAGAAATACAGATGATGAAATCAGAGGAGAAAAATACTTTGAAATTGATGAGTTCAGCAAAAGCCCCAGGCATTGATGAAGAAATAACAAAGCATCTAAAAGAACTTGGAAGAACAGAATCAGAAATAGCCAAATATATACCAAAGGATACATTCCAAGAGACTTGAGATGTCATTACTGGAGAATCCTAAAGCAATGGAGTGCAATTATTTTCGAATTATAAACTTAATGAGGCATCGCATTAAAGGGATTTGGAAAATCAAAGCAGAAAGAAATAAGAACTCATTTGAAGCTGAAATTGGTAGAACTCATTCTGGAGCAAGAACGAATAGTGAACCCAATGTTTGAGAAAGGTATTCAAGGAAGCTGGATCATTTACATCTACTTCATATAACAGTGAAAACATGTTTAATTGTATTTAGGATTAACCAAGACAAAGGACCAAATCCGAAAAGAAATCCTCAGAAGTTAGTGGTCTATATCCTATGGGCTCTGCGAGTGATAACATCACAGGTAGTGGATGAGATAACACAGTGTGGAGCTGGAGGAACACAGCAGGCCAGGCAGCTTCAGAGAAGCAGGAAAGTTGATGTTTCGGGTCGGGATCCTTCTTCAGAAAAGGTTTCCCCACTTCTCAAGAAGGGTCCTGACCCGAAATGTCAACTTTCCTG
>NC_063370.1:12272657-12300086 GCF_021869965.1 Rhincodon typus
CTCTGAAGCTGCCTGGCCTGCTGTGTTCCTCCAGCTCCATACTGTGTTATCTCTGACTCCAGCATCGGCAATTCTTACTATCACAGGTAGTGTATGCACTGGTTATAGTTTTCCAAAATTCTGGAGATTCTGGTGTCGTTCCAGCAGATTGGAAGTTAGCAAATGTAACATCATCATTCAAGATAAGAGGGAGCGAGACAACAGGAGGGAGCAAACGGAACAGATTATGAGGGTGTCCACAGTGAGGAATAAAGAAAGTCCTAATGGTACTTAAAGGAGAAATTGAGATTTAAAATAGGTGTAAATGAAAACATGAAAGGAGAAAGGGGAGGCCATGGCCTAGTGGTATTATCACTGGTCTATTAATCCAGAGATGCTAAGTAATGTTCTGGGGACCTGGGTTCCAATCCAATAAAAAAATCTCGAACTGAGAGTCTAACGATGACCATGATTCCATTGTCGATTGTCAGAAAAGCCCATCCGGTTCACTAATGTTCTTACTTGGCCTGGCCTACATGTGACTCCAGGCCCACAGCAATGTGGTTGGCTCTTGTGCAATAAATGTTGGCCTAGCCAGTGATGCCCTCATCCCGTGAATGAAAAAGAAAGAAAATGGGTTTGCTCTCAAGTCAACAAAACACAGTTGGGAGAATTCTGGGTGGTGGGGGTGCATGGTGGGATGTAATAAAAATGGAGGGCAGAGGTCATACTTTGAAGTTGTGGAACTCTGGATGCTGTAAAGTGCTGTTCCCCCTGTCTTGCATTGAGATTCATAACTACACTTGAACTGAATGGCCTGCTAAGAGGACAAAGACACATTGTAGTCAGTCCAACCATATAAGAATAGAGGATTCCCTTCCCAAAAGGAAACCAGATGTGATATTTGACACATCACTGATAAGCAGCTTCATCATTCTCAATTTATTACTCAAATTTAAATCTGTGGTGAGACTTGAACTCGCATCCAATGGGCCTCTGGATTGTTAATTCAGTAACATTGCTGCTACACCACTATCTCCCCTTGTTGTAAATGGTGTCAGGTTCCGAAAGTGTTAACGCTGCTCAATATGATGGTCTCACATGCACTTTGATGGGAGCACTGCTCTGCATCTCAAAGAGAGACAGATCTGTCATCCAGACTCCTTCATAGATATGTTTGATCAACCTGTTCAGAGATGTTATGACACACCATAGAAGTTTATAAAATCATGAGGGATATAGATAGAGTTAATGGCAGGTGTCTTTGCCCTAGGATGGGGAATTTTAAGAGCAGAGGGCATATTTTTAAGGTGAGAGGAGAGAGATTTGCAAATGACATGAGGGGCAACTTTTTTTTTTAACACAGAGAGTCGTTCACGTGCGGAATGAACTTCCAGAGGAAGTGATGGATGCAGGTACAGTTACAGTATGTAAAAGACAATTAGGTAAGTACATAAATAGGAAAGGTTTGGAGGGATGTGGGCCAGGAGCAGGCAGGTGGGACTAGTTTAGTTTGGGATTATGTTTGGCACTGACTGGTTGGACCGAAGGGTCTGTTTCTGTGCTGTATGACTCTATGACCTCTGGAGCAGGTGGGACCTGAACCCAGGCCTCCTAACTCAGAGTAGGGACACTACCACTGCACCGCAAGAGCTCGCCTATAGACCACATTCATAGTCTTCACAACAATGTCTAACTCACTGGTGTAACTTAAACCTAATTGCAATCAATCAATAAACTATATCTCGTTAAAGATAGGAGCCTCTTTTTGCTAGACCTATGATTTCCTCTAGCGCACCAGATCCTCTGAGATTCCATTCTTGTTTGAGGATAGCAGCAGTAAATCTACCTGAAGTTTCTTTCATCAAAGCAACCATGGTGCGAATCAACCATGCAACATGGTGAGCAGTGGGTGTGGATTTGACTTTACTGCTCATACAATACCCCTGAAATCTATACACAAGCCACCCTGTTATAAGCCCCTCATTAAAGGTTTTGATGTGAGTTAGCTTCTTGCGCTGTTATGCCCCAGACTGTTTCAGAGCTGTGTGCCTCACATGGGCAGCAGAGGTAGAAAAGATACTTCTAGGAAACCCTGTGACTAAACAACAATTAAAAATTAAATGGTTCAGAGCTTTGGGGAGAAGCGGGGAGTACTGGGCCTGTAATGCTCGGGGATTGGAGCTAACAGGACTGGTGGAAAATCATGGCAAAAGTTGGATAATGTTAATGAGAGTCGAAAGTGGACCTGTGTTTTCGATCAGATTTCTCTATGTCCCAGAGAGGAGGAAAATTATTTCCATTTGTCACACCTGTAACCATCTGAAAGAGGCTTAAGGAAAATTACAGATCATTGGAAGGGAAATTATTCAGTCAAGGAGAGAAAAGAGAGTTCACGCCTAGTTTAGTCACAATTACTAATTGAATGATTTTTTTTTAAAAGCTGTTTGAGTTGCTGACAGTCCCTGTCTCCCCTGTCTAATGGCTTTCCTATTTGCTTCCTGACTGAAGCCTTGAAATGGAGGGGTTTGATGGGGAAAATTGGTGGTTCATCACCTCCTGTAGGCAGCAATTATCTTTGATGGAGCTGCTCCAGTGTCTAATTAGCTGTTTCTTTCCACCCCCTGCCAGCACAAGGCTCTCTCGCTACAAAAACGCCACGCCTGTCTTGAAGAGTGGGTCGCAGTTTGTTGATGTGTCGTGTTCTGCCGTGTTTTTAACGAGATCCAGGTTTGACAGCCCCCTCCTCATGATTTTGTAACTCTTGTTCTCGTCAATACATCTCTCCATGGCTTTCAACATCCCCCTTCCTCATACTCTCCCCAAGCACACTGTGCTTTTCCCACTGTGTATTAGAACATAGAACAGTGCAGCACAGGAACAGGCCCTTCGGCCCGCAATATTGTGCTGAACGTGACGTCAAATGAAACTAATTCCTTCTGCCTGCCCTTGTCCATATCCCTCCATTCCTTGCTTATTCACGTGCCTATCTAAAAGTCCCCTAATTCCCCCTATTGTATCTGTCTCTACCACCACACCTTGCAGTGTGTTCCAGACTCCTGTCACTCTCTGTGTAAAAAATGTGCCCCTCACTTCTCCATTGAACTTTCCCCCTCTCACTTTAAATGCATGCCCCCTAGTTTTAGACATTTCAATCTAGGGAAAAGATTCTGACTGTCAACCCTCTCATAATTTTATAGACTTTTGTCAAGTCTACCCTCGGCCTCTGCCACTCCAGAGAAAACAACCTTAATTTTTCTGCCTCTCCTTATAGCTCATACCCTCTAATCCAGGCACCATCCTGGTAAACCTCTTCTGCACGTCTCTAAAGTCTTCACATCCTTCCTGCAATGTGGCAACCAGAATTGTGCATAATATTTTAATTGTGGCCTAACCAAAGTCTTATAAAGTTGCAACATGACATCTTGACTCTTGTACTCAATTCCCCGACCAATAAAGGCAAGAATGCCATATGCCTTTTTCATCACTCTATCTACTTGCATGGCCACTTTCAGGGAACTATGGACTTGAACCCCAAGATCCCTCTGTACATCAAAGCTGTTCAGGGTCCTGTTATTTCCTTAACATTTGATCTCCCAAAGTGCAGCACCTCATACTTATCTGGATTAAACTCCATCTGCCATTTCTCCGCCCATACCTGCAAATGATCTATATCTCGCTGTATCCTTTGACAACCTTCTACACTATCCACAACTCCAATGACCTTTGTGTCGCTGCAAACTTACTAACCCACCCGTCTACATTTTCATCCAAGTCATGGGTCCCAGTACAGATCCCTGTGGAACACCACTAGTCACGAACCTCCAGCCTGAAAAACACCCAACCACCAATACCCTATGGCTTCTAAACCAATTCTAAACCCAAGCATCAATCACTGTGGATCCCATGCAGCTTAATCTTCTGGATGAGGGACTTTGTCAAAAGCCTTACTAAAATCCATGCAGACAACATTATCTGCCCTACCCTCATCAATCATCTTCATCACTTCCTTGTAAAATTCAATCAAGTTAGCAAGACATGACCTGCTCTGCACTAAGCCATGGTGACTGTCCCTAATTAGGCCATGCCTTTCCAAATGCACATATTCCTCTCACCATTTCAATGATCATGTTTTTGAATGCTTGAACCTTAAGCTCTAGGATTTGATTTGATTTGAGTTGATGTACACCGAGATACAGTGAAAAGTATTGTTTTGTATGCTAACCAGGCAAACCATGCCTTATGTAAGTACATTCAGTCCCCTACGCCCCTCTGCCACGTTCCCTTTTCTAATACTGACCTCTCTGTTTAAGCTTTTGGCCCTTCATTGTCATATCACCCACCATCATTCATATATCATTAAACCATAGAGTCATACAGCATGGAAACCTGTGACCAGGTTTCAAAAACTGAATTAGTCCCATTTGCCCGAGTTGAGCCCATATCCTATAACCTTCCCTATCCGTGTACCTGTCCAAATGTCTTTTCAACGTTATAACTGTACCTGCATCGAGCACTCCCTCTGGCAGCTCGTTCCATACACGCACCACCCTCTGCATGAAAAAGTTACTCCTTAGGTCCCTTTTCAATCTTTCCCTTCTCACCTTAAACTTACGCCCCCTAGTTTTGAACTCCCCTACCCTGGGGAAAAAGACCTTATCTATTCACCTTATACATATCCCTTATGATTTTTTAAACCTCTATATAAGGTCACTCCTCAACCTCCGATGCTCCAGTGAAAAAATATCCCAGCCTGTCCAACCTTTCCTTATAACTCAAACCCACCAGCCTCGGTAACGTCCTTGTAAATTTTGTTTTCCATCCTTTGCAGTTTAATAATATCCTTCCTGTGGCAGGGTGAGCAGAATTGTACGCAGTACTCTAAACGTGGCCTTACCAATGTCTTGTTCCTATGTCCTCCCATTTCCATCAATCCTCAGGTAGGGCTAAGGCAGCAAGCAAATTGCCTGTCTATCCAGAGGCAGGGATTGTGTTTCCCCCTAGGTGGGGAGTCAGGAACCAGGGGACACAGCCCTCAGGATACAATGTAGATCATTTAGGACAGAGATGAGGAAATATCTCATTGCTCAAAGGGTTATGAACCTGTGAAATTCTCGACTGTGGAAGGTCAAGTCACTGAATACAGTCAAGAAAGAAATCGATACCTTTTTAGACTTTGATGGCATCAAGAGAAATTGAGAAAATGGATTTGAGATTGAGGATCAGCCATGATTGTATTGAATGTGGAGCTGGCTCAAAGGTCAGAATGGCCTACTGATCTACTGAACTTCCAGGCCTCTTCTCTACAATCTGGTCAAGCACCTTAAGATGCATCCGTGTGTCGAAGTTGCTATGTAAATGCAGATGATTACAACCCAAATCATTAGTAGCTTGAAAGCTCTGCACTTTGACCTTATCCACAAGTTGGAGCCAGCCAGGGGCACTTTTCCTTCATAGTTATAAGACATGGGCATTGCTGATTGGGTCAGCACTTGTTGCCCGTCACTAGTTACCCCCCCGGAGAAGGTGGTGAGGAGCTGCCTTTTTGAACCGCTGCAGTCCACGTGCTGTAGGTAGACCCACAATGCCCTGAGAGAGGGAGTTTGAGGTTCACTGATACCCTTCAGGGAAGGGAATCTACACGTGACTCTTGACCCACAGCGATGTGGCTAATTCTTAACTGCCCTTGGAAATGGCTGAGTTAGCCACTCAGTTCATGGGCAATGAGGGAGGGGCAATAAACGCTAACATTATCAAGTTCATTCACATTCCACAAAAGCATATAGTTTTGAGTGGGTGGAAACAAGCCAACAATTTGGTTTACATTTTGACTGTTTGAAATTTATGTAAATACTAATCTGCAGAGGTAGAAACCAGGCTGTCAGCAACCATTTCACATTCTCCCAGAGAAGGAGAGAAATAAGTAGAAGGAAGGAGACAGGGGCAAAGACAGAGAGAGACGGAGAAACACAGAGATGAACAAAGAGTCACTAGTCATGGGAGCTCGAGAAGGAGCAGAGAAACTGAGACGGAAAGCACCGAATAGACAGAAAGGCAGAGGCAGAGATAAAAAGGTAATGTCAGTATTGTCCTTCCAGACCGCACGGCTGGACTCTCATTAGAGGGAGAGATGACTGATGATGCTTTAACCTGAGGCCCATCATACCTCGGGCAAAGCTGGAAGGTTCAGAAGGAGCATCCTTCATAGTAACCTTTGTCAGTGATGGGAATTGAACCCATGCTGTTGGTATCACTCTGGATTGCAAACCAGCCAACTGAGCTAACCAACCCAACATGGAAGGAACAGCCTAGTGGTATTATTGCTAGACTGTTCATCTGGAGACCCGGGTAATGTTCTGGGGACCTGGGTTGGAATCCCATCACGGCAGATGGTGGAATTTGAATGCAATTTTTAAAAAGTCTGGAATTAAGAGTCTAATGATTTCCTTAGAATAATTTCCTTAAAATCCCTACAGCGTGGAAACAGGCCATTTGGCCCAACAAGTCTACACCAACCTTCCGAAGAGCATCCCACCCAGACCTATTCCCTTACCTTTTCCCCGTAACCCTGTGTTTCCCATGGCGAATGCTACAGGCAATTTCCCATGGCCAATCCACCCTAACCTGCACATCTTTGGACTGTGGTGGGAAACCAGAGCACCCGGAGGAAACCCATGCAGACATGGGGTAAAGCGGCACAGTGGCTCAGTGGTTAGCACTGTTGCCTCACAGCACCAAGGATCCGGGTTCAATTCCACCCTCGGGCGACTGTCTGTGTGGAGTTTACACATTCTCCCCGTGTCTGCGTGGGTTTCCTCCAGGTGCTCCAGTTTCCTCCCACAGTCCAAAGATGTGCAGGCTAGGTGGATTGGCCATGCTAAATTGCCTATAGTGTTCAGGGACGTGTAGATTAGGGGGATGGATCTGGGTGGGATGCTCTGTGTGTCAGTGTGGACTTGTTGGGCCGAAGGGCCTGTTTCCACACTGTAGGGATTCTATGATTCTGAACATGCAAACTCCACAGAGACAGTCACCATAACCATGAATCTATTGTTGGGAAAACCCAATGTGCCTCACCAATGCCCTTTAGGGAGAGAAATCTGCTGTCTTTACCTGGTCTGGCCTACATGTGACTCCAGACCCACAGCAACATGGTTGACTCAACTTAACTGCCCTCTGGGCAATTAGGGATGGGCAATAAATGCTGGCCTAGGCAGTGATGAATTCATCCCTGTGAATGAGTAAAAAAAAACATTGAAGAACGTGAAGAACATGCTGGGCCAGTTTCCAATTTAGCGAATGGAAGAAACTCAGGCCATTTTAGGAGATTTATTTTGTTGCTGAATCCCTTCAAAACCTCTATGAACAGACGTTATAAATAATGGGTTATTGTGTGGGTAGGGCCAGTGGGATGCAGGACAGGCCTCCCACCTCATGAGACACACTCTGCAAAGAGTCAGGAGACAGAGGGATCCATCAGACTTTGCGAGAACAAAGAGTCAAATGGCTAGATTTAAATCAGCAGTTTGAGCACTGCAAACAGGCATCCATCTCCCAGCGCGAGAAGCCTCTGTGGCAGACCAGTATTCAGCGTTCCATGATGCACAGTTCGACTTCTTGATGGACAGCGGGACATAAGGTGACTGTGACCCCCTGTCAATCACATGTCCAATTCCGAACACTGGAACGGGATTGCAAGCGTTGGGAATTTCCACATCACAGGAGCTGACAATCCCCACAGAGTTTGCTCGCTCTAACTGGAAGTGACATTAAATGATAGCTGCTTGTGCATTCAGTTGGTAAGTTTGGTTGCATTAATCGTTGTCTAAAAGTGATTCAAATTCACCAAATAATCTTCTAGAAACCTTCAACCTACAAAGAAACCCATGTGGGTGGGCAGCCTCAAAGTGAAACAAACCATCAAAGGAAATGGTCACAGCTCCAACACTTGAGATCCTCACGACTTATCTTCGGATTATTTTCGTTTAGGAGTTACTTCATGTGAAAATCATTTCAGTCGGTCAGATCTGGTTCAGCTGAAAGGGTTCAGAAAAGATTTACCAGGATGTTGTCAGGGTTGGAGGGTTTGAGCTATAAGGAGAGACTGAATAGGCTGGGGCTATTTTCCCTGGAAGCTGAGTGGTGACTAACTGAGGTTCATCAAATCATGAGGGGCATAGATAGGGTGAATAGACAAGGTATTTTTCCCAGGGGTGGGGGAATCCAAAACTAGAGGGCATAGGTTTAATGTGAAATGGGAAAGATTTAAAAGTGACCTAAGGGACAACTTTTTCACACAAAGGATGGTGCATGTATGGAATGAGCTGCCAAAGGAAGTGGTGGAGGTGGGTACAATTATAATATTTAAAAGGCATCTAGATGGGTACGTGAATAGGAAGGGTTTAGGGAGATATGGGTCAAATGCTGGCAAATGGGACTAGATTAATTTAGGATATTTGGTCAGCATGGACGAGTTGGACCGAAGGGTCTGTTTCCGTACTGTACAGCTCTATGAGTCTACCACACTAACCACACACACACATTGGCAGAGTATGGATGTTACTCTGTGATGCTGACAGAGAGGACAAAACAAATCAATTCTCTTCGTGAAATACAAATTGTATGTTGGGATGAAAAATTATGAGAGAATATAAAGTAATGTAGAGTGGGAAACAGATCGACTATGATCTTTTTGAATGGTGGAACAGGCTTGAAGGCTGACTGGCCCAAACTTGAACCTGTGTGTATGTTCTCTCACTGCAGGGGTATATCCCTCTTGTCTCAGTTCCAAAAGGGTAATTAGAGGTTAGTAAGAATCAAAGATGGTCAAGGGTAGTGCCTAAAGTTGACCAGCTAAACTGTACAAAATATTGGCACCTTCATCAGTTGCTAGATTGGTTATGCCCATTCTACCAACTGGCACAGTCCCCTACGCACTCTATGTTTGAAATTCCTTAAATGCAAGTCCAGATTATTTATATGATGCATATATAGTCCATCACTTACAGAACACAAAAATAATAAAACTTAGGAATGTGAAAAGGCCATTCAGTCCCTTGAACTTGCTCTGCTATTCATTAAACTCGTGCCTGATCTAATTGAGGTCTCAGGTCTGTAGTATTATTGCTTTAAGAGCTGTGTTGTTTTAAGAGTAGGATATTGCTAATGAGCCAAGAAGTAGGATGGGACCATGTGAGCAGGTAATCCAGAACCTGAATGTTTACACTGTTGTCAGTGATTTGCAGCCTGGGCCAATAAATAAACATGTGAAACTTCCAAGTAATGAGAACTTAATCCGCTGCTTACCAATAACACAAGATATATGACAGTCTTCACTTTTCTGTATATTCCCCATAATGCTTTCCCTATCTTTAGGGACATTACTTTTTCCGTGCCTTTGGCCCATCCAATAGACACCAGGCTGTAGTCCTTTGGACCCTGTAATCCACATTCCCAGCAACATCTCATGATGGGGGCTATCAGCGAAGCCTGATGAACCACATCGTTTAGAAATCAATGTTATGTAACATACAGAGCACTTCCCTTACCAACACAACCTTATTCTTAAAACGACTATCATAAACTCAGCTTGGTTAACCCGTCATTAACCCATGTGAATAGAAATTCTTGTGTGTTTTACAGCTTACTCTCTGCTGATATTGAGTTACCTGCTTCCCCTTTTTCTACCATTTTGAACAGAACATTAAATAAAAACCGAAAGAACTGTGGATGCTGTAAATCAGAAACAAAAACAGAAATTGCTAGAAAAACTCAACAGGTCTGGCAGCATCTGTGGAGAGAAATTAGAGTTAATGTTTCTGGTCGAGTGACCCTTCCTCAGAACCCCTCGGAACAGAACGTTACCTGGTAACCCTCCATCCCTCTGACACTACTGCATTTCTGTATCCAAATATGTTTGAGCGATTATGAGCTGGATGAAAATATAGAAGACATTGTTAGTAAGTTTGCAGATGACACCGAAATTGGTTGCATAGTGGACAGTGAAGAAAGTTTTCTAAGGTTACAAAGGGATCTTGATCAAATGGGTCGATGGGCTGAAAAATAGCAGATGGAGTTCAACCTGGATAAACACGAGGTATTGCATTTTGGTACAACAAGCAGGGGCAGGACTTATACAATAGGTCTTGGGTGGTGTTGTAGAACAGCAGAACCTAGGGGTTTAAAGTTTGTGTCACATATAGACAGGGTGGTTAAAAAGGCGTTCAGCATGCTTGCCTTCATTGAGTATAGGAGCTGGGACGTCATGTTGAGGTTGTACAGGACATTGGTGAGGCCTGTTCTGGAGTATTGTGTCCAGTTCTGGTCGCCCTGTCAGAGGAAGGATACTATTAAGCTGGAGGGGATTCAGAAGAGATTTACTAGGATGTTGCCGTGTATGGAAGGTTTGAGTTATAAAGAGAAGCTGGATAGACTGGGACTTTTCACTGGAGTGTAGGATGTTGAGAGGTGACCTTACAGAAGTTTATAAAATCATTAGGGATATAGGTAGCATTAATCTTGGGTATCTTTTCCCTAGGGTGGGGGATTTCAAGACTAGGGGGCATATTTTTAAGGTGAGAGGAGAGAGATTTAAAAAAAGCATGAGGGGCACCTTTTTTACACAGAGTGTGGTTCATGTGTAGAATGTATTTCCAGTGGAAGAGGTGGATGTAGGTGCAATTATAATGTTTAAAAGACACTTAGATAAATACATGAATAAGAAATGTGTGATGTCGGCCAGGAGTAGGCAGGTGGGACTGGTTTACTTTGGGATTATGGTCAGATGGACTGGGTGGACCATGCTGTATGACTCTATGACTCTTATGATTAGAGGCTCTACTACTTTGTCCCTGTCCTCCCTCCGTATTTTCGACTGTGCGTTATCAGAATTGATTGGTTTTTCTGTTCTGAATTCGATCAACCTTTCTTTTAGAGTGTGTTCCTAATGTCATGTTAACGCCTTAATTTCTTTTCAGCCCCTATTACTCTCACTCACTCTCTTTTAATTGAAGTTAAAGGCCTAACTTAGAATCTCTGCCATTCTTCCATTCATCATTATTCATTTTGGTATGGAAAACAGAAAGGAAGAGTGTTATTTAAATGGTGATATTTTGGGAAGTGTGGATGGACAAAGGAATCTTGTACACCAGTCAGTGAACATAGACAGGTAGGCGCAGCAAACAATGAGGAAGGCAAATGGTACGTTGGCCTTCATTGTAAGAGGTTTTGAGTTCAGAAGTTGGGATGTCTTACAGCAGTCAGACAGGGCCTTAGTGGGATTGCTCCTGGTATATTGCCTGCAGTTTTGGTCTCACTACCTAAGAGAGAATATACTTGCCACATAGAGAGTGCAGTGGAGGTTCACTTGGCTAATACCAGGGATGGCAGGGCTCTCCAATGAGGGGGCATTAGTTTGACTGGGCCTGTACACACTAGAGTTAAGAAGGATGTGGGGGATCTGACTGAAAGGTGTAAAATTCTAAAAGGGCTGGACAGACTAGATGCAGGGAGGGTTTTGCCTGATTGGGGAATCTAGAACCAAAGGACTCAGGATACAGAGTAAACCATTTAGGTCAGAGATGAAGAAACTGTTCTTCACTCACGAGGATGTGGAGGCCAGGTCACTGAATATATTCAATAAAGAGATCACTATATTTTTAGATTTTAAAGGCATCGTGGGAAATGGGGAGAGAACAGGAATATGGCATTGGGATAAAGGACCAGCCAAGATCAGACTGAATGATAGAGCAGGCTCAAAGGGCTGAATGGCATACTCCTGCTCTTTGTTTCCATGACAGCACCACATTTGATTACCCTTTCTTTCACTGGTGCTTTTCTCGTTATCTTACTTTACCATTTCCTTTCTCGGTTACCTTTCAGACTTTCATTTAGCCTGTCAAATATTGGTTTGTTTCACCTCTGTTTATTCATTCTAAACTGTGGCTGTCACTTTAAACCCATCTGGAACTAAACAGTTGTCAGTTGTTGTACCTCTAGTCTAGTCTGGACTTTTATGTATCGATGGCATCAGCTAAAGTGGGGCTACAGGTATTAACTTTTACTTACAACATGAATAACAGGAACAATTTCTAAACCAGGACCTTGACTTACCACAAATCTGTCATTTGGCACACATCACTTCCTGTGATGATGTAGACGGTGTCAGTTTAGCACAGCACACATTAACCCTTGACCCTACATTCCCTGATCTCCGTCCTCCCGTGCACTCTGCCTCTTTGCGGAACTTTGAACACTCTCTCCATATGTTAATCCTGCCACTCCCTGAATTCTCCCTCCAAAACTCTCTCTCCGCACTCAAAAACCCCATTCCGTCTTTTATTTAACTGTGGTTTTAGAATCATGGCTGGTCAATTTACCCAGAGCATAACTCCAGATTCAACAATATTTGCATTACCATTGATCATCAACTCAGTCATCTTGTATTGGATTCAGACCTCCCCGATCTTCTTCGCAATATGTCATTTGCCGTATCCAGCCATATGAGATCTCAGGTTAATATCTCATTTGTTGTAGATGTTGTGCTGAGTTTCTTACCTTCAGCGTGGTTTTTGTAACTGATGAGGTGATATTTACGTTAGCTCCCCGTAACATAAGAACTCGATTGAGTAATGGAGTGCGGAAAAGGCTGACTGAGTAAATGTTTATTCGTATTTTCCTTCCCTAAAGGACATGAGTGAACCAGATGGGATTTTACAACAATAGGCAATGATTACATAGAGACATAGAGTCATACATACAGTGCGGAAACAGACCCTTCGGCCCAACCAGTCCATACCAACCATAATCTCCAACTAAACTAGTCCCACCTGCCTGCACTTGGCCCATATCCCTCCAAACATTTCCTATTCATGTACTTATCCAAATGTCTTTTAAAGGTTGTAATTGTACCTGCATCGACCACTTCTTCTGGAAGTTCATTCCACACATGAATGACCCCTGTGTAAAAAAGTTGCCCCTCATGTCTTTTTAAAATCTTTCTCCTCTCAACTTAAAAATAGTCTTGAAATCCCCTATCCTAGGGAAAAAGTACCTGCCATTCACCTTAGCTACACCCCTCATGATAATATAAACCTTACAAGGTCACCCCTCAACCTCCTACACTCCGTGAAAAAAGTCCCAGCCTATCCAGCCTCTCCTTAAAGCTCAAACCATCCATTCCCAGCAATGTCCTGGTAAATCTCTTTTGACTATGGTCCACAATTAGGCTAGCTTTTAACTCCAGATTTTTAAAGAATTCAAATTTTATTACCTGCTGTGGTGGGATTTGAATCCATGTACCCAATGCCAGTTTTCCTGGCATTCCAGATTACCACTCTCCTGCCTTGTCCCCTTAATTCATGGTAACATCTGCCTGCCCCCATGCCCTTTTCGAATTACCTCATTTTTATGTTGTCTCTTGCTACCAAATTGAACCATTTCACATTTCTCCATATTGCCGCACATTCGCCTCCTCCACCAACTTGTCTATAGCTTTTTGAAGTTCCATACTATCTTCGCCACAGTTCCCTCAAACCTCCTGGTTTGGTATCATTTGCAAATTTCAAAATTGTGCCCTGAACACAGAAGTTCAGGTCAGGAAGAGTAAGGTTCTTAACCTAACCTCTGAGAAAGTTGACTTCAAATCCTCCTCTAGTCCAAACAAAAACTCCTTAACCACTATTCTGTTTCCTATTTTTCAGACACTTTATTATCCATATTGCCTGGGCCCCCTTTATCCAATGAGTTGTAACTTTGCTCGGAAGACTGTCGTATGGCACTTTGTTAAATACCTTCTGGAAGTCTGTGTATACATCATCAATTAACCTTCTGCAATTCTCTGTTACCACTTCAAAAACTCCAGCGATTATCCCTAATAAACCGACGTAGATCTTCCTTAGCTGACCCACATTTTCCCAAGTGACTATTAATTTTGTCCCATAAATATCATTTCTAGATATTCCTCACCGCTGAGGTTAAACTATCATGTAGTTGTTAGGTTTAACTTAACAGCCTTTTTTAAAAGAGGTATTGAAGATTCTACATACAACTTCACTATTTAACATACCACACTAACAGAATAAATTCTTCCTCATTTCTGCCACCTCCTCCACACCCTTACTTCTTCAACTACCTCATCCAAATGGATGGGCAGGAACATCACAGGATGGAATTAACTGCCAATGGTGCGCTAGAATGCAAGCTCAGATGAAAGCACTCTCTCCATCATTAAGGGACAGAAATATTACCCAACTAGCAATCTAGAGGATGGAGAGGCAATAGCCTAGTGTTCTTGTCACTGGACTGTTAATCAAAAAACCTAACTAATGTCCTGAGGACCTCTGTTCAAATCCCACCATTACAGATAATGGAATTTGAATGGGATAAAAATCTGGAATTAAGAGTCTAATGATGACTGTGAATCCATTGTCAGTTGTTGGGAAAAACCCATCTGGTTCACTAATGCCCTTTAGGGAAGGAAACTGCTATCCTTACCTGGTCTGGCCTACACATGACTCCAGACCCACAGCAATGTGGTTGACTCTTAACTGCCCTCTGGGCAATTAGGGACAGGCAACAATTGCCAGCCTTTCGAGTGATGCCCATGTCTCACGAGAGAGAAGAAATATTTTAAGGCACACTGTGGGAATTGCCCTACAGTTATTGGGAGAGGAATTTGGTCAGTGCCTTGAGCCTGCTCCACCATTCAGTAGGATCACGGTTCATCGGACATTCCTCACATCCACTTTCCTGCCCTTTCACTGTAAGCATTAATTCCCGACTGATCAAGAATTAATCTGAGCCTTAAATATACACAAGGACTGTGTCCCCACAGCTGTCTGAGGCAAGGAGTTCCAAAGGCTCACAGCCCTCTGAGAGAAGAAATTCCTCCTCATCTCAGTTTTAACTTGGCGCCCATTTCTTCTGATGCTATGCTCTCTGATCCTAGACTCTCCCATGAGGGGAAACATCATCTCAGCATTGACCCTATCAAGCCCCTTAAGAATCCGATGTGCTTCAGTGAGATCACCTCTCATTCTTCTTATCTCCAGGGAATAGAGTCCCAACCTGTTTAACCTTTGGTCATAAGACAGTCCCTCCCATACCAGGATCATCCTAGTGAACCTTCTCTGACCTGCATCTAAATTATACTTCTTCAAAGAAAACTGCTCACAGTACTCCAGATGTGGTCTCACCAGCACCTTGTTCAGTGCAGTAAGCCTTCTCTACTCTTATAGTCCAACCCCCCTTGAAATAAGGGCCAAAATTCCATTACCCTTCCTGGTTCCCTGCTGCCCCTGGGTGCTAGCTTTCTGTGTTTCATATTCCCTCAAGTCCCTTTGTGCTGCAGCTTTCTCTCCATTTAAATAGTGCTCTGTTCTTTTGTTCTTCCTTCCAAAATGACAAACTTCACTTCTTCCCCACATTATACTCCATTTGCACACTTACTTAACCTATCAATCTCTCTCTGCAAACTGTTTGGATTCCTCTCACAACCTTTCTTTTCACTTATTTTTGGGTCGTCTGCAAATTTGGCTACAGTACATTTGCTTCCTTCCTCCAAGTCATTAATATTTATGTTGTAAACAGTTGTGGAGCCAGCACTGATCGCTGTGGAACATAACGGGTCACGGCTCGCCCACTTGTAAAATAGCCCCTTATCCTCAGCTCAGGAGTTTCCATTTCTAGCAGTGAGAACCAGCAAGAGGAATACAGTGAATTTTTGAACTTGAGGAGACGGGGCAGCTCCGAGATTAATTGATCCCCGAATCCATTTCACCTCGAAGTGGAATAATGTTCAGACTTTTCGATCATCAATTCAGGCTGATCTTATTTTGTGTGAGCTGGCTGCCTCTGCAGAGACTTTAAGCATTTTACTGCTCAGTCTATCAGTCAGCAACAAAGTGAGGAGAGGCCGACGCTTTATTTATTACCTTATTGATCTGCTCCAGCTCCTTGCATGAAGTTTCAATTAATTTGCTTGCTCTGTGTATCATGCACAATAATTAATGATTAATCCCAATAATTCTTGGGTCAGAAGTCAATTTATTCCTATTCCTGTTTAATGCATTGTTTGTTAAATTGATGATGTAGTGGGAGCTGTAAACTTGAACTGCGCTAAAACATTATTTATGAACATGGTTTGATGATTGATTAACAAATTCATCTTTTATTTTCAAAGTTGAAGGTCCTCTTTGGCACATCCTTTCCTACTTTTCCCTCTCTTTACACAAGTGCCCATTCTGTCTTGCGCTGCCTTTCTACCTCAAATCTGCATGATAACATTGGTGAAAGGTGGTTAGCTCCACATGAAGCTACAAATACAGAGAAATGTGCAAGCAACAGCGTAAAAAAAGGATGAGGTCTTGTCTAATACAAATGCCTATCAGGCTCCTATGAAAGCAAAGTACTACGGATGCTGAGGAACTGAAACAAAAAAAAAGTACAAGGGAAACTGATCAGACCTGGTACTATCTGTGGAGCGAGAAACTGAACCAATTTTATGATGGTTTTTCAGAATGCCAAACACTCACAGCATAGTCCCAAAGAAGAGTCATATCATTATCTCAGTGTCTCTCTCCACAGATGCTGTCAGATCTGCTGTGTAACTCCAACACTTTCTGTCTCTGCACCACTCAATCCTTGTTGTCCATTAAAATGACGTCTCTCCCTATGTCCGTGTGTACCTGAGGGATTAAGGGAGGCTCTGGGCTTGGGCAAAGCCTAGTATGGCTGGCATGGTGGCTCAGTGGTTAGCACTACTGCCTCACAGTGCCAGGGACCCAGGTTCAATTCCACCCTCAGGTGACTGTCTGTGTGAAGTTTGCGCATTCTCCCCGTGTCTGTGTGGGTTTCCTCTGGGTGCTCCAGTTTCCTCCCACAGTCCAAGGATGTGCAGGTTAGGTGGATTGGCCATGCTAAATTGTTCATAGCATGCAGGTTAGCCACAGGAAATGCACGGTTACAGGGATAGGGTAGGGTAGGGGAGTGGGATACTCTTCAGAGGATCAGTATGGGCTGAATGGCCTGTTTCCACAATATGGGGACTCTATGAAATGTTATGGTCTGTTTGACCCCATCTATCTTTTTCTCTTCAATTGAAGATTGAAAATATTGCTTCCTGATCTTGCTTTCACTATAATCCCGTTTCAAGGCTTAAAATTTATCATCACTCTTCAGTGAGGACTGTGAGAAAGAGGTTAAGGGAGAAGAGCCTGATGTGGGAGAGGGAGAGATAGACATCTATGATGGCCATTGCTGGTTCAGAGCTCATGACCCTGAAATTTCAGCTCATGATCCCAGATCAGACCCCGTTCCCCACTTTAAGAAGCCTTGCTTTGTAGGGATTTAATCCTGTCTCCACAGTTTTCACCCACAGTTCACTTCTTCCTCACACTGTTTATTGATCCAGTTCCCTTTCCATCTCTTCATCATTTCTGCATCTAACGCATTAATTCACCCCTTATTCGCCCAACCCCAGTTGGCCTGAGGTGGGACTGGAGCATTGTTCTGAACAGTTGTCATAGACTTACCAGACCATGGGCTGCTCTCTCATTAGAGAGAGAGAGAGAGAGGACTGGTGATGGTTTAACCTGAGAGCCACCACACCTCATGTGAGGGGAGAGGTTGAGAAGGAGAGACTTTTGTGGTAATATCAGCCAGCGTGGGGATTGAACCTGCACTGTTAGCATCACACTGCTTCCCAAACCAACCAGTCAGTGGCTGTATTATACAACTTGGATTGGCCAAAACAGGGGCCATATGTGTGCCAGACTGGGTACAGACAATGTGTTGCGTTAGAACAGGAAGAGGCCATTCAGCCCCTTAAGCCCTGACTTACCATCCGATGAAATCATGTCTGATCAGCAGATTATCTCCAATGATTCTCCTTGGTTGAATAATCACAGAATCATACAGTACAGCGCAGTCCCTTCAGCCGAAAGAATCCGTTCTGCCAAAGATGCACGAAATCTACCCCAGACCTTGCACATTTATCCCATAAAACCTTAATGTGGAGTGTCGGTGTTGGACTGGGGTGGACAAGGTCAGAAGTCAGACGACACCAGGTTATAGTCCAACAGGAAAATGCAAACTTTCGGAGCTCTGCTCCTTCGTTAGGTGACCTTCACAAAACCTTTTCAGACTCAATTTGAAACTGATCCCCGTTCCCAATAGCATTTTTTTAGTGTGTGAGAGAGATGGCAAAATTTCAGATTTTTCCTCTCATTTGTGTGAAAAGATATTGCCGGATGTTACCCTTGAACAGCTCAACTCTAATTTAAAACATTTGCCCCCTTTTGTTCACTTTCCCCAACAGTTACCTTTCAACATTAGTGAACTAATTGAGTTTTAGGCCTCATTTCCTTTACTGCACCCACAACCTCATTCTTCTGCTTTTAGTTATTATTCTTCCTTTCATATTTCTCTCTTTTTTTCATATGATGTAGGCATCACTGACTAGGCCCAGCATTTATTGCCCATCTCTAATTGCCCAGAGGGCAGTCAAGAGTCAACTGCATTGCTGTGGGTCTGGAGTCACATGTCAGCCAGGCCAGGTATGGATGGTGGATTTCCTTCCCTAAAGGATATTAATGAACCAGGTGGGTTTTTCCCAACAATGGATTCATGGTCATCATTAGATTCTTAATTCCAGATATTTATTGAATTCAAATTCCACTATCTGCTGTGGTAGGATTTGAACCCAGGTTCCCCAGAACATTACCTGGGTCTCTGGATTAACAGTTCAGCAATAATACCGCTAGGCCATAGCCTCCTCCACCTCGTTCCTTCTGCTGCCAGACCTGCTGAGCTTTTCCAGCAACTTCGTTTTTCTTTCCTTCTGCCTCTTTCTTTACCCTTCTATCCCCTGTTGTTCATTTTTTTTCTTTCTCTCTAACTGTTCCTCACATTTTTATTTTCCCGTTCCCCTCTTTCACAGTCATTTGGCCCATTGTATCTGTATTGAGTCTTCAAATGGGCATCATTACCTGGTTTTGTACCTCTAAACACCATTTCTATCTAAATAACCATCCAATGCCTCTCATTCGAACCCACCTCAACCACATTTCCAGGCAATGTATTCCACGTCCTAACTACTCACTGGGTGAAAAAGTTTTTTTCCTGCCATCACTTTTAATCTCCGTTCCTCTTAGTCTTCTTCCTTTAACGAGCGGGAACAGCTTCTCCCTGTCTTGTCCTCTCGTGATTTTGAAAACCTTTAACAAATTGCCCTCTCTGCCTCCTTCCCTTCGAGGACAATAGTCCCCAGCTTCTTCAAACCTATCCTCATCGCTGAAGCGTCTCATTCCTGGACACATTCTAGTAAATCACTTTTGCACTGTCTCCAATACATTCACATTTTTCCTATAATGTGGCGCCCAGAACCCGACACAATACGCCAGCTGAGGCCTGACAAGGGTCTTGTACATGTTCAACGTTACCTCCCTGCTCTTGTACTCTACGCCCCTGTTAATAAAATCGAGAACAGTGAATGTGTCATTACCTGTTCTCCCTGCCTGACCTGCTAACCCTCTGGGATCTGTGCACATGTTACACCCAGGTCGGTCACCTCCTGTACCTACCTCCTTTAGAATTGTACCCCTTCTTCTATATTGTCTTTCAATGTTCTTCCAATCGAAGTTCATCACCTCATACTTCTCAGCATCAAACCTCATCTGCCCCCTACCTGCCCACTCCACCAACTTGTCAATATCCTTTTGGAGTTCCGCACTGTCCTTCCCACTGTTTACAGTTCTTCCAGGTTTAGTGTCATCCACAAACTTTGAAATTGTCTCCTGCACCCCAAGAGCCGCTCCGTTAATATCTATCAGGAAAAGCAAGGGCCCCAATACTGACCCCTGGGGAACTCCACCACGATCCTTCCTCCAGCCTGAAAACTATCCATTGTTTTCTGTTTTCTATCACTCAGCAAATTTTGAACCCACATTCCTACTGTCCCTTTTATAATATGACCTGTACCTTTATTCAACCTGATCTGTGTTCAAGATGGCGGCCACAGCATGGTAGGCCTGTATGCTCAAGGCCAGTCGTATCCTTTTCTTCTCTCTCTCTTTTTCATCCTTTTCTCCATTTTCCTGACATCATGGGGAGGCTGGAATGGCTTTGGTGGTGATTGGAGTGGGGATTCCTGGCTTCCTAGGCCCGAGGCATGGACACCTGGAATTGGCAGCAAGGCGTCAATTTCAGTGATGGCAGAGCATGGACTCCTGGTGCCAGTAGGCCCAGAGTGTGGGCCTTGCAAAGGTCCTGGAGCCGTATTTGGGACCCCAGCCGATGAAGATGAACTTGTTTTATTCACTTCAAAATGACGACATATGGTGGCACCAGAACACTTTACGGTATCTCCCAAGATAAATGTGACCATAAATCATTCTTTTACCTTTCCTCATAAATCTCACAACTTGCTCCACATCATCTTTCTTCTCCTTTTCCCTCTTTTCTTTTTGTTCCTCTTCCTTTTAATTCCCTTTCTCTTACCTTTTCCCAGATCCTTTGTCTGGCTGTCAATCCTCTCCCATTTTCTTGATCTCTCTCGTTCCCTGTTTCATTTTTCTGTCTCTACGCTCACTCACTCTCTTTTTCTCTACTCCTCCATCATTCTTGGCTTTACTCCTCTTCTCTCCTATTCCCTTCTCCACTTCTTTCTATCGTAGAATCGTAGAATCGTAGAACAATGAAATGAAACTGCACAGAAAGGAGGCCATTCGTTCCACCGCATCTTTAGCTGACTCACTGGAGGGTTCAATCTCATTAATCCTGAACAATCTCATTAATCCCATTTCCCTGCTTTTTAACAATTCCCCTGCTTCTAGTATTTCATTGAGGGTGCTTTTATACAGGCTGCCAAGAGGTCTGAAGAAATGGGTAAGCCCACAACAGTGGTGTAGTTGTAAGGAAACTAGACTAATAATCCAGAGGCCCGATCTCATGCCCTGGACACACTAAACAAATCCCAATAAAGCCAGCACTTTTCGCTCCCTTATCTTAGTATTTTTGAATACTTACCCATCTGTGCTCACCATCTCTTGGGAAGTCCAGACCATAAAAACTAATACCTACCACACACAGACAAAACAAAATCACAATTTCCTCACTTCTTGATAAACATGGTTAGAAATAAGAAGAGAATAGACAGAATAAAAACTGACAGAATTGCAGATGCTGCAAATCAGAAACTAAAACAGAAATTGACAGAAAACCTCAGCAGGTCTGGCAGCATCAGTGGACAGAAATCAGAGTTAATGGGTTGAATGAAACAAGGGTCACTGGACCTGAAACATTAACTCTGATTTCTCTCTCAGATGCTGCCAGACCTGCTGAGTTTTACCAGCAATTTCTGTTTTTGTTAGAATAGATGACGTGATCGAAAGCTGTTAAAGGTTTAAGATGAGAGGAGAAAGACATAAAAGGGAACTAAGGGGAAACATTTTCACACAGAGGATGGTGTGTGTATGAAATGAGCTGCCAGAGGAAGTGGTGGACGCTGGTACAATTACAACATTTAAAAGGCATCTGGATGGGTATATGAATAGGAAAGGTTTAGAGGGATATGGGCCAAATGCTGGTGAATGGGACTAGATTAATTTAGGATATTTGGTCAGCATGGACGAGTTTGACCAAAGGGTCTGTTTCCATGCTGTACAGCTCTCTCTGAGGCCTGCTCAGTTAGGCTTCAACCAATTCTTGCTATCGATCCTTCTGCCTCCCCAATCTTTCTCTCCTCTCCTTTCTCATCCACCCTTTCCCTGTCCTTCCTTTCCTCATTTGACCGCATCCCTTCCTCCTTCTGCTAATTTTATTTAACTTTCTCCTCATTAATTTCTCCTAATGGACCCCTCATTCAGGTTTTCTTCCTCGCTGGTGCTTCTCCCCACTTCATCTCACCAATCCTTTTCCTCTTCCCCCCCTGCAACGCCCGCTCCTTGCTTCCTCTTTGTAATTTGTACTCTCTTCCCTTCCCTTTCCCAAGCCTTCTGCAATTTGCTTTGTATTAAATCTGGCTGGTGTGTTGTGTGTCGTGTCTTCTTGTGCTTAACGGTTAACCCCATCACAATGGTTTAATTTTTTTTATATTTTTATATATATATATTTTTATATATATATATATATATATAAAAGAGCCAATGTTCAATGTGGTTTCCAGAAACGCAATGATGGATTGACGAAGCCTTTTGATCAGCTCCATTCAGGAAGAGTGGAAAATAGAGAGTGTTTACTTAACCTGCTAATGTGATGCATTTAATGTGCAGCTTGCCTGTGTGACAACAGCTGATTAATGTACTCGTCCCCTTTATCTCAAACTGGAGCTGCATTGCACTCTGGAGATAAAATGGATCCCATAAATCTCTGTAATAGGACCAGTCAAAAAAACTCACCAATCATAGGCAGCGATCTGCACACTTCACTAACCCACCTCCCCCCAACTTCCATCACTGAGCTTATCCAACAATCCTCCCCCTGCCAAGCCCCCTCGAAAGCGAAACTCACTGAGCTTACTCTCACAATCTTTCTTTTCACCCTTTTGTTTAAGTGGCACCCTGAATTGCGAAGGTCTGGTCGTGTCGTTTAAGATCCCAAAGAGGCTTTGACAAAGATGGAGACTGAAAAGATGTCGGTCCTCTTTTGGTGGAGGCAGGGTGCAGTCCAAAACTAGAGGAAGCTATTTCACAGTAAAAAGGCATCACCCACTTAAGACAGAGGCGAAAAGGAGTTTATTTTCTCTCTCGGGGTTGAGGAGGGGTCTCGTGGGTCTTTGGAAAGGCAATGGAGGCCGGTATTTGAGTAGCTTGAAGGCAGAGGTAGATTCTTCAACAGCAAGGGAGGCAGTGGTTCTGGGAAGGGGGCAGGAGGCAATGGTTCTGAGAAGGGAGTAGGGGGCAGTGGTTCTGGGAAGGGGGCAGGAGGTAGTGGTTCTGGGAAGGGGGCAGGAAAACAGAGTTGAGGCCACAATCAGAGCAGCCATGGTTGTATCCAATGGCGAAGTAAGCTTGAGAGGACAAATGGTCTACTCCTGCTGCCTGTGTGGTGTTGCGAATGCTTTCACTCAGACTGCCTTGAGGCCTGGTGAGATGGGTAAGCGCACAGTGGCGGGGACACGGTTCCAATCCTGATAAAATTAGCCTCCGAGTTGGTAACCTTGGAAACTATCATTGATTATCATGACAAAATCATTGATTTTTGTAAAAACCCCATCCTGTTCGCTAATGCCCTTTAGGGACGGGACATCTGCCATCCTTAGCTGGTCTGGCCTACACATCACTCCAAATCTCACAGCCAATGTAGTTGACTCTGAAATGCCCTGTT
Organism: Rhincodon typus; assembly: GCF_021869965.1. Lineage (NCBI taxonomy): Eukaryota > Metazoa > Chordata > Chondrichthyes > Orectolobiformes > Rhincodontidae > Rhincodon > Rhincodon typus. The sequence goes on from NC_063370.1 coordinate 12,295,959, forward strand.
TAAGGGCAGTTAGGTTACCAATGTTGCCCACATCCCATGAACAGAAGTGGCTGCTCACCACCACCGCCCCAGCCCTGGCTATGGTAATATCTATTCGGTACTCCAGCAACAGGCCTTAGTCCCGTGCATCTGCTGACTCAGGAACAGGCCATTCAGCCCTTCGAACCTGTTCTGGTATTAAACTGATACATGGCTGATCTACACCTTAGCTCCAGATCTTCGTACCTAACAAAACTGTCTCATTCGCCGCAAGTTCCAATGGATTCAGGCATCAGGTGGGGAGTGGGTCCTAGAGGATTTTTAACTCTGAACTGAACGCTTTCGGTTTCATGCCTGAACAACTTTGCTTCACGTGGGGAAAAGCCCCCTCCCACCACTCGCCCCCACCCCTTTATTCCAGACTCCCCCACTCCGGGAGAAAGGAAGGGGGCCGCATTGCTGTAGCGCCCGTCGTGATCATCAAAGCGCTTTGTGGCTCTGGAGAACATTTGAAAGGGTGGCCACGGTTTGCAGGAAAGGCAGCAGCTGAGCTACACGGCAAGATCCCAAAGTTGGAAACGAGCGAATGGCCTACTCTTGCAGCTGCAGATTTGGGGCAGTGCTGAGGGAGGTGCTGCGCTGTCAGGGACACTGCTTTTTCCGATATGACCTTTAACATACCTGCCCTCTCCAGTGGGTGTTACAGAGCTCATGGTACTGTGTTGTTGATGGCTCTCCAGCAACCTGGCCAACACTTACTTCAGTGACCAATGGAAGATCTGGCCAGTATTACTCCCCCTGGCCTATGGTATCTGTGCCAGTCATCAGGCACATGTCTACTCCAGGCCCATTTCCTTCAAATGACCATCTAAATACTTCTTAAATGTTGGGATGGCGTTCCCACCTCTACAACTCTTTGAGGCACTGAGTTCCAGAAAACCATCAGTTTCGGTCAAAGAATTCTTCCTTAAATCCTCTCTGAGCTTTGTGCCCTTTATGTTAATGCCTCCTGGTTACTGATCCCTCCATTAAGGGAAAATGTCTCTTCCTATTGGCCCTGTCTACTGCACTCCCACCTTTGTAGAGCTCAAACAGATCCGCCCTCAGCTTTCTCTGCTCTAAGGAAAACAGCCCCAGCCTATGCAAATTGTTCTTCATTGCTAAATCACACCATCCATGGCAACATCCTGGTAAATCTCCTCTGTACCCTCTCCAGTGCTATCACATCCTCCTGTAGTATGGCATCTAGAATCGCACACTGGCTGTGGCCAAACTAACATTATACACAGCACCATTATAACCTCCCTGAATGCCTCAACCAACAAAGACAAGTTCTCCATCTGTCTTATTCACCAGTTCAAAGGACAAATAAAGAACAGTACAGCACAGGAACAGGCCCTTCGGCCCTCCAAGCCTGCGCCGACACATTTTGCCCTTCCATATTAAAAATGTCTTCACTTACAGGATCCGTATCCCTCTATTCCCTTCCTATTCATGTATTCTTCCAGATGCTCCTTTAATGCTGCTATTGTGCCTGCTTCCACCACCTCCTCTGGCAGCGTGTTCCAGGCACTCACCACCCTTCGTGTGAAAAATATGCCTTGCACATCTCTTTTAAACTTCCTCTGCTTCCTGCACCTTGAGCCTGTTTCCTGTAGAAATTGACTGCTCGACACTGAGAAAATCCTCATACGTTCCACTCTATCCATGCCATTCACAATCTAACAGGTCACCCTTCAACCTCCTGCATTCCAGTGAAAACAAACCCAGTCCATCCAACATTTCTTCATAGCTAAAATCCCCCATTTCAGGCAACATTCTGATAAACCTTTTCTGTATCCTGTCCAAAGCATCCACATCCTCCTGGTAGTGTGGTAACCAGAACTGTATGCAATAAATCTCAACTACCTGTCTTACAGCCTTCAAGGATCTATGAACATGCACACCAGGGTCCCTCTGATCTCTTGTATTTCTAAGGGTCTAGCCATTCCCCGTGTATTCCCTTGCTTTGCCCATCCTTCTGAAATATATCATCGCACACTTTTCAGGATTAAGTTCCATTTTCCACTGTTCAGTCCATCTGACCAGCCTGTCTATATCTTTCTGTGGTCTAAGGCTTTCCTTCCCACTGTTTCCCACATCGCCAATTTTCGCATAATCATTATTGGAATTTATGCAAGCTTCTTTCTTTCTTATATTTTGCGTTTTGTTATGAAGGGGAGAAAAATTGGTGGGCTCTGGAGAAGGAGCCAGGATAGGCTGGTCTAATCGGTCTGCTTGCTCTTTCAAAGGAACAGCACAGAAAGGATGGGTGAATGGCCTCCTGTGCTTTTCCTACAATTTTTTGTTGCAGGGACTGTAATATTAGAGGATCTGCAGTGATTATCTCTGATTTTTTCACAGTGCCCGGAGTTGTGTCACATTAATAGAATGTCCTGAGGAACAAATAATCCCAGCAGTGTCATAGCGTCATAGTCATATAGAACGGAAAGAGACCCTTCGGCCCAACCAGTCCATGCTGACCGTAATCCAAAACCAAACTAATCCCACCTGCCTACACTTGGCCCGGATCCCTCCAAACCTGTCCTATTCATGTACTTATCCAAATGTCTTTTAAATGTTGTAACTATACCCACATCCACCACTTCCTCTGGCAGTTCATTCCAAGCATGAACTATCCCCTGTGTAACAAAGTTGCCCCTCATATCTTTTTTAAATATTTCTCCTCTCACCTTAACAATATGCCCCCTAGTATTGAAATCCCCTACCCTAGGGAAAAGACACATTCCATTCACCTTATGCATGCCCCTCATGATTTTATAAACCTCCATAAGGTCACATTACAACATCCAACGCTCCAGTGAGAAAAGTCCCAGCCTATCCAGCCTCTCCTTTTAACTCCATACATATAAAACTCTCCATTCCCAGCAACATCCTGGTAAATCTTTTTTGAACCCTCTCCAGTTTAATAATACCCTTCCTATAACAGGGCAACCAGAACTGGACACAATATTCCAGAAGAGGCCTCGCCAACATCCTGCACAACATCAACATGATGTCCCAACTCGGTGCTGGCATTAAGGAACTCTCCTGCCCTCTTGTGAAGTGATAGCCTGGTACTGGGCGAGATGCCAACATGGTAGTAATATCACTGGATTGGGGAATCCAGAGATGCAGGCTAATGTCTCGAGCACAGGTTCAAATCCCACCGCAGCAGCGGGTACCTTAATTCCCTCAGCCCTGGCACTGGGAGTATTAGCTGGGAATTTGTGCTTACATTTCTTGGAGAGGGACTGGGGAACTCAAGCGGATAAAGGCAGCAACATTGGGAAATTTTGCTGTTCTGAGCCCCCCCATAAAAAAAAGCAAATGTTTGGCAGGAGTCTGCATGACAGTGAAGTTCATATGTGGAGGAGCTTGACCTCGTCCAGGCTGGACAGACTGAGCTAAATATAGACAAACAGGAGGTTGGATGAACACAGCAGCATCTGGAGAAAAGGAGCAGTCAACGTTTCGGTATTACCCTTCTTTAGTCCTGGCTTTCTGTGTGTGTCCAGCCTCCTGTTTGTCTACCTTGGATTCCAGCATCTGCAATCTTTTTCTTTGTCTCGAGCTAAATTTGGAGTTGCTTATATCTCCTGATCTCTGGGCTAGACTACACGGTGGCGCTTGGTCTCCTGAAGAGCACAGCATCAAAGGATATAGTTCTGCGATCTTTGTTAAAGTGGTGGGGGCTGTAGCAATACTCTGATGTGCCTTTCCAGGGTGTGAAAAGACCCTGATGATTAATGCCTGATGACATTTGCAATTTATGAAGACAGCAGCATGGCCCTGCTCTTTGTGTGTGCTTGCAAATTAGCAGTGTGTTAATTATACAGCACGCACGGAAATGAAAGAGGATGAGACAAGGGCAGCTAGCTTTGAGCTGACTGAATATATATGTAATAATAATAATCAGAATAATTATCAGAACGATCATGAAAAGTGCTAGTGTCGAAGTCAGTGTTCGCTCAACTGCACCTGTAAATCGCATGAGTTACTCTGGGAGGCAGGGCTGTGTTTCTGTGGGAGTGTGAGTCACACATCAGAGAGATGTATTTACTGTGTGTGTGTGTGTGTGTGTGTGTGTGTGTGTGTGTGTGTGTGTGT
>NC_063370.1:12300096-12330536 GCF_021869965.1 Rhincodon typus
GTGTGTGTGTGTGTGTGTGTGTGTGTGTGTGTGTGTGTGTGTGTGTGATTGGGTGTGTGTATGTATGTGAGTGTGTGTGTGTGTGTCTATGTCTATGTGTGAGTGTGTGTGTGATTGGGTGTGTGTGTGTGTGTGTGTGTGTGTGTCTATATCCATGTGTCAGTGTGTGTCGATGTGCAGGATGTATCTAATGTGTGCATTTGTACACTCATAAGCGTGTGGTTTCGCAGCTGACTGTGTCTCCACATGGCTCAGAATGTGTGCATGTCAGTAACTAACTGCATATTCCCCACTTAGGCACAAGTTCACATACTGCTGGTACAGTGGCTCAGTGGTTAGCACTGCTGCCTCACAGTGCCAGGGACCCGGGTTTGATTCCACCCTCGGGTGACTGTTTGTGTGGAGTTTGCACATTCTCCCCGTGTCTGTGTGGCTTTCCTCTGGGTGCTCCGATTTCCTCTCACAGTCCAAAGGTGTGCAGGTTAGGTGGATTGGCCATGCTAAATTGCCCAGGGATTTGCAGGCTAGGTGGGTTATCCATGGGAAAGGCAGCAACATTGGGGAATTTTGCTGTTCTGAGCCCCCCCATAAAAAAAAGCAAATGTTTGGCAGGAGTCTGCATGACAGTGAAATTAATATGTGGGGGAGCTTGAGATAGGGGAGTGGGTCTGGATGGAATGTTCTTCAGAGGGTCAGTGTGGATTTGATGGGCTGAATGGCCTTCTTCCACACTGTAATGATTTGTTGATTTTAGCACGAAATTCTGGTGTAATGCCAAGGAAACCCGTCACTGTTGGAGGCGCTGTCCTTCTGCTGATTTAGCTGTTAATCAAAACCCTGTTGGTTGCACAAAATAATCCTGTGGATCTTATTTTCGATAAGGTACAGGGAGTTACCCTTGACACCTGGACAATATTTATCTCTGAAAAAAAGAACACATTTTCTTGCAGCTTTTCATCCTCATCAGAACGATTTGCAATAAATAAAACTGTGAAAGAAAGACAACATTTTACACTGTTTCGGGAGTGTGTTCTCTCCCCAGACAGGATTAATGTTGTTGAATTTTAATTTCTTGTGAATCGTCCTGATGAGTGCAAGATGTTAAAATGAAACTTTTTCTTAGTAATTCCCAGCTTCTGCACTAGCTAACAACCAACTATATTTATTCTTCACATTGTGAGAAAGCTGATTTATCTGGTCATCAACCACGTTGCTGTTTGTGGGATCTTGCTGTGTACTGATTGGCTTCGGAATTTCCTACATGACGTTGACCACAATCCATTGGCTGTGAGGAGCTCTGGGGTCATGAAAGGAGCTATAAGAATGTAAGTCTGATAGTGGCAGCACCCCTGCCCAATTTATATCACAATAGCATTTAATTTTATTGAATTTAAATTAAATCACACAGACAAAGGTCAAGATCGAACGGCATTGAGTCAGTCAAATGCTATGGTGGAGCTTGAACTATGGCCCTTGGCTTGCTAACTCCACTAGGCCACATCGTACCCTTCGATGTAAAATGCTGAACTGTTTTTGAATAATTTGTTCACAGGGTGTGGGTGCCATTGCATGGGCCCACATTTATTTTCAATCCCTTTGTGTGGTGTGAATGTCACTTGCCACTTGTCAACCCAAGCCCGGATATTGTCCAGATCTTGTTGCCATTTGGACTGCTTCAGTATCTGAGGAGTCACGAATGGTGCTGAACATTGTGCAATCATCGGCGAACATCCCCACTTCTGACCTTATGATGGAGGGAAGGTCATTGATGAAGCAGCTGAAGATGGTTGGCCCTAGGACACTACCCTGAGGAACTCCTGCAGAGATGTCCTGGAGCTGAGATGATTGACCTCCAACAAGCACAACCATCTTCCTATGTGTCAGGTATGACTCCAACTTGCGGAGAATTTGCCCCCTGATACCCATTGATTCCAGTTTTGCCAGGGCTCCTTGATGCCACACTTGGTCGAATGCAGCCTTGATATCAAGGGCTGTCACTCTCACCTCTCCTCTGGAATTCAGCTCTTTTGTCCACGTTTGAACCAAGGCTGTAATGAGATCAGGAGCTGAGTGGCCCTGGTGGAACCCAAACTGGGCATCACTGAGCAGGTTATTTCTGAGCAGGTGCTGCTTGATAGCGCTGTTACTGACACCTTCCATCACTTTACTGATGATCGAGAGGAGACTGATGGGGCGGTAATTGGCCGGGTTGGATTTGTCCTGCTTTTTGTGTACAGGACATACTTGGGCAATTTTCCACATTGATTAAGCATTTGCCAAGGTAACCTGAGCTGTGATGGGGCTTCAGGATCAGCAAATATTTGGTTGCTGAACCTGAACAACACAGAGGGAACAATCCCATTCCATCCGCTGTGTTATTCCCTGAGGAAAAACTGAGTCAGCTGCTTGGATTCTGGAAGATTTATGGAGCTCGCACACTGCAGGGAGCTCAGGGACTCCTTTATAAATGGAAGGAGCATCAGCTCACTGGAGAGGCAGATAATTAATGACTGTGTGTTGTACAGGTGAGAGAAACATCAATAACAGGCTGGATTCTCACTGCCCGCAGGCACGGAGACTCAGTCGCCCCTGTTTCTGAATTCGGTTCGAACATCTCCACATCATCAGTTGGTCAGCTTCGTCCAGGGAGGGGAGATCTGACATTTCTCCTTTTCCCTAACCAGCTAAGCTCTGCTCTTCACCATTCCCCCCTACCCTGGATCTCACTGGGATCGCTAGGTTGGAGTGTTATCTCCGATGTGTCACTCTGACCATAGCCTGGGAGCATCTCCCTGGGGCAGCCTGCTGCATTAACCCTTTACATCCCAAGGCCACCTGAAGCACGTCTGGCCTGACATTAGATCAGACTATTCAATCAGGGTGCTCCTGGTACAACCTAGAATGGTTGGATACATTAAAGGTGATGATGGACAAAAAGTTAGTGAGAGAAATAAAAGGACCAATATACAGATAGGTCAATCAATAGATAGAGTCATAGAGCCATAGAGGCATACAACATGGAAACAGACCTTTCGGTCCAACCCGTCCATGCTGACCAGATATCCTAAATTAATCTAGTCCCATTTGCCAGCATTTGGCCCATATCCCTCTAAACCCTTCCTATTCATGTACCCATCCAGACACCTTTTAAATGTTGTAATTGTACCAGCTTCCACCACTTCCTCTGGCAGCTCGTTCCACCTTCTGCATGAAAAAGTTGCCCCTTAGGCCCCTTTTCAATCTTTCCCCCTCACCTTAAACCTATGTCCTCTAGTTTTGAACTCTCCATACCCTGGGGAAAAGATCTTGGCTATTCACCCTATCCATGCCCTTCATGATTAATTTCTATCAGGTCACCTCTCAGCCTCCGATGCTCCAGGGAAAATATCCCCACCCCATTCAGCCTCTCGCTATAGCTCAAACCCTCCAACACTGGCAATATCCTTATAAATCTCTTCTGAACCCTTTCAACTTTCACAACATCCTTCCTATAGCAGGGAGACAGAATTGAACGCAGTATTCCAAAAGTGGCCTAACAAATATCTTGTACAGCCACAACATGACCCTCCCAACTCCTATACTCAGTGCACTGACCAAAAAAGGCAAGTGTACCAAACACCTTCTTCAATATCCTGTGTAACTGCGATTGTAGACAGATAGATAGATAGATAGATAGATAGATAACAGATAGATAACAGATAGATAGATAGAGAGATAGAATGATAACAGATAGATAGATAGGTAGATAGATAGATAACAGATAGATAACAGATAGATAGATAGAGAGATAGAATGATAACAGATAGATAGATAGGTAGTTGGAGAGATAGAATGATAACAGATAGATAGATAGGTAGATAGAGAGATAGAATGATAATAGATAGATAGGTGGATAGATGGATAGACTGATTGTTAGATACCAACAGACAGGTAAACATGTAAAATGACTGTAGTAGTCTGCTGCATACAGAAAGATTATGTCCTTTGTGTGTGAAAATATTTGAATGAAAAAAGGAAGGGACGATAATTCCATGATTCATTCTCCATGGCAATGCCTTGATCAGTCAAATTTGACTTGCCAAACAACCAGCTCCCTTTTCTCACGCAGAATGTCTTGTTCCTTTTACGGTTTGGCGTTCTTGTGAACCTGTCATGATGAGCGCAAGGCAAAATATCTACAGTAGCGCGCCTCTTTTGTTTTCAGCTTCCTGATCAAATCAGACTTGTCCAAACTATCGCCCTCTGACCTGCTGGGAGTTCTGCATTATTTCAAACAGCAAGCTAAATGATCCGGGAACTCTATCATATTCACTACACACAGGCTGCTGGATGGGAAGAAATGCTGGTTCAAACTGCAGCAAGCTGGTTCCTATTGGCTCTTGTACCTATTTGATGCTTCTTCAGGTGTAGTTTTGTTCCCTACTGCAACCGTTATACACAGCAATTTAGTTTCTAGTGCTTAAATATAACTATATGACAATATATAATACGCACCCATTTTCTAACTTTTTAAGTTAGAATTTCAAAAAGCAGATCCTGTATCTAGGTCAACCCACTGTGACAGGGTTGACCGAAGGAGAAACCAGGAGACCTGAGAGAAGTTTTTACACCCAATCTGGCTTCTGGGTCAGCTGTTTTTCTACAACCACCTCCTGCTGAAATGTGCCTTAGTGAGGGAACTCTGGAGAAAGATGCAGTGGCTTTAGTCAAGGTTCATCCCAAGCAGCTCCGTGATGCAGAACTCTGTTCCCTGGGACACACACTGAGACAAATATCAACTGCGCTTGGAGGACTGTCAACTCGGTGAAAGAAGCTATTTGATTAGATAGGGTGGACAGTGGGAGCCTTTTTCCTCGGATGGTGATGGCTAGCACGAGGGGACATAGCTTTAAACTGAGGGGTGATAGATATAGGACAGATGTCAGAGGTAGGTTCTTTGCTCAGAGAGTAGTAAGGGCGTGGAATGCCCTGCCTGCAAAAATAGTAGACTCGCCCACTTTAAGGGCATTTAAATGGTCATTGGATAAACATATGGATGATAATGGAATAGTTTAGGTTAGATGGGCTTCAGATTGGTTTCACAGGTCGGCGCAACATCGAGGGCCGAAGGGCCTGTACTGCGCTGTAATGTTCTATGTTCTATGTTCTATGTTGATCTGCCTGAACCTTGTTAACCCTCCAGAAGGAGTTAACCTTGACTGAGTGTTGCAGACTGGCATGTTCCATGGTCCAGGACTATGCGCTGAGGGACACACTAAAGCTTGGGGTGGCAGCTGCCAAGGTGCAGTAGGGAAAGACCACCGTCTGAGGTCTTCCTGCTGAAGGTAAATGTGGGTCCGTTCAGTTATCGGACTGTCCCAGTGCCTCAACTATTTGTAAATATAATCTTGCATAAGTAAGAAAGGCCTTTGATAACACAGTGTGGAGCTGGAAGAACACAGCAGGAATGTGGAAACCATTTCTGAAGAAGGGTCCTGATCTGAAACGTCAGCTTTCCTGTTGCTGCCTGGCCTGCTGTGTTCCTCCAGCTCCACACTGTGTTATCTTAGACTCCAGCATCGGCAGTTCTTACTATCTTTAAGAATGCCTTTGGTTTGTTTGTTGGATAGAGTCAAACTCCAATATTTGTTTGTTCCTTCATATGCTACTGTACAGAACTGAACTGCTTTAGTGGCTGTTTATGTATATACAGACATTTTTATGAATTAAAAAATATTTTTAAAGTAAAAAAAAAGTCAGGAGGATGACTCCAAGCAGATAAACTGACCTTCCCCTCCTACTTCCATCCTCCCGCCAACTCCTTCACTTTTGGGCACCTGAATGTTGACAGGATATCCCCTCTACAAATGGACCTCTTACTGAGCTCAATGGTTCACCCATCTGACTCAGTCCCACTATTCAGCTGGTGTAGACAGTAAATGGGCTGGGGAGGGGTGTCAATTTTAAGCTCCTGTCCTGCTCCATTCCTGTCCTGAGCTGGGAAGGGGTTGAAAAGTCCTGTCCCAAGTGGAACTGATTTACTGAATTGCTTTTCTGTCTCTGTGCCTCGTTAAATGTTGGTGACTCAGTCACTGTGCCCTGCACATATGGTCCTGAGGTAAAATCCAGGTCTGGCTATTGAATGTTGAAGTGACTGAGGATTAACTCACCAAGTGCCAAGTGGAGAAGCATATTTACTCCCTCTGCCCACTCTTTCTGTGACCCAGGCACCTTGCCAGTCCATAGCAAATGCTGTGAAAGCCTTCACGGCTCTTTTGATGGGCACTCCCAGACCCAGGCCTTCTGCCACTTGCCAGGACAGAGGCAGTGGGCACATGGGCACCACCCACAACTTGCAAGTTCCTCTCCAAGACACCAACCAGGATGTACGCCAGTGTCGCCTTCATCGATCAGGATCTAATATCCTGGAGACTCCCCTCACTCAACGCCAGCGCCTTCATCTCACAAGGCTTGGGCGGTTCAAGGGGAAACTCAACCACCAACTCCAGAGCAATCTCCCGGCCTTGTGAACCCTGAGGTGGAGCCAGGCCCGGTCGGGATTCAAGGCCTGTAGTGGACTAAACGCTAGGCGCCTGCATGGACTGTTATTCTGAGCTTACTTTTTCTCCATTTTATAACTAATTCCTAAAACCTGCAATGCTAGATTTTTTCACTTCTCTATTTTTCCAAGAACTGTAACTCGGTCCCTAGGGATATTTGGACCAAAGATGGTGACGACTTGTACACTTTTCACTGTACTCATTTGGGTACATGCGACAATGAAGATAATTCTAATTCCGATTCAAATTCTAGTTCTTCAGGAGACTGTCGATAAACATCCTGACAGCGCTACCCACATTCCAAGGACAAGGGTTTGCCTGAGATTTGGGTTCTTGCAGGGAAGTCAGCCTCTTATACATTACAAGGTTTGCCCTCACACGAGGTTGGCTGTATACAGGGGAAGGTGGCACTCACCTGGGTGGGCACTGCCACTGTGCTCTCTCACATGTTCATTCGTCCACACCCCCCCCCTTGCTAGGGTTGGTTATGCAGTGAGCAGACAATGTTCCTGCTGTCCCATAGACAGAACTCCCCAGAGAAATTAAACATTTCCATCCCATCCGTGCACCCTTCCCGGCCCCTGCCAGCCCCCTCAGCACAACCCACCTTCGCCCCCCCATCCCTCCTATGTTCCAGTAACTACTGGCTGTTAGAGATGGGGATTAGATGGTACTCAGTGAACAGTCTGACCTTCCTCCGATGTAATCTTATTCACACACCACCGGGAGCGCCTTTCTGAAGACATGTACAGTCACTGCTCATAACGTCATTAAAAAAAAAGTCACATTTCCACCAAAGAATTTACAGCGACCCGTTGTGACAATAGGAGAGATTGTTGGAAACAATCTGTGAGCGTTTAATGAAGAGTTCACCATAGCCAGTTTCACTAATCTCCTCACCACAGATCCTCAGAGAGTCACCAGTCAGCCAGGCCTCCTGGATGATGTAACTAGCTACTTGGGTTTCACTTCAAAGTTATTATGTGAAAGCAATATATGCTGTTTGCAAAGAAAATGTACTGAATAATAATTAAAGAAGTGAAATATGTGAGTTCAAATAAGCAAGAACTGCCTCTCCTCCCAGGTTCCTCTGTCTCTCTGGAGCATTGGAGCAGAAGGAGATCGGTTTAGGAGCCAATGTAGGTAGGCCATTTGGCCCTTCAACGCTGCTTCACCATTTAACAAGTTCATGGTGGATCACTGCAGCTGTTGGTTCCCTTTCGACTAAGAGTGGCAAGTGCTGGAGAAACTCAGCAGTTCTGACAGTATCTGCAGGAAGAGAAACAGAGTTAACGTTTTCGAGTTCAGTGTGACTCCCCTCCAGAAATGACTCGCTCATCCATCAATAATCCAACTCAGCCTCGAATATATTAACTGAGTCCGCCTCCACTGCTCTCTGGGGAGCAAATTATTGATGCGTGACAATAAAATCTCTCCCGATCTCAGCAAGACATCTTAGGGGCAGACGATGACCTAGCGGTATTATCGCTGGACTATTAATCTAGAGACTCAGCTAATGTTCTGGGGACCTGGGTTTGAATCCCGCCACGGCAGATGGTGAAATTTGAATTCAATAAAAATATATGGGATGAAGAGTCTAATGATGACCGTGAATCCATTGTTGATTGTCGGGAAAAACCCATCTGGCTCACTAATGTCCTTTAGGGAAGGAAGCTGCCATCCTTACCTGGTCTGGTCTACTTGTGGCTCCAGACCCACAGCAATGTGGTTGACTCTGAACTGCCCTCTGGGCAGTTAGGGTTGGACAATAAATGCTGCTTGGCCAGTGACACACTCATCCCATGAATGAATAAAGAAAAAAAATCTTGAACTTTAAGTTTCTTGCGAAGGTTTGTAGCTCGGGTTGTGGGTGAGGTTGTTGACTTGCTCGCTGAGCTTTGCTGGTTATAATTCAGACGTTTCATCATCATGCTAGGAGTAACATCATCAGTGCAGATGTAGTTCTACTCTGCTTGGTATTTACATGATCTGGGCTGTTGAGGTTTTTTGTGTCATTTCCTGTTCTTATTTGCAAGGGTTTGTATACGTTCCACATGTTTATTCATTGCATTATGGGTGGAGAACCAGGCCTCTAGGAATTCCCGTGTGTGCCTATAGTTGGCTTGAGCTGGGATGGTGACATCTACCCAGTTAAATTGATGGCCTTCGTTGCCTGAGTGTACTGAAACGAGCGAAAGTTTCTCGTGTCATTTTGTTGCTAGTTTATCCTGATGGCTAGTTTCCTTCTGGTCTAGCCGATGTAATGTTTTTGGTAGTCCTTGCATGGTATTGTGTACACCACCTTGGTCCTGAGGGAGAAGCTGACCAAACTGATCTGCCACAAAGACGAGGACAACAAGAAACCAGAATCATGGGTAAGAAACCTATCCAACAGACCACTTACAAAAACTGAGAAAGCTGTCCTAATGCGCGGACTAAACTATAACCACAGAGATGTGAACATAACAGACTTTATAGTCGCTCTAGAAGCTATGCTAATAAACAGTGGACTCATGGACGAAACTCAGCAGGCCATCTGACAGACTATAATCCCTGCATCGAACTGGAGGAATGATTGGGACACTGTAAACACATCAGAAACAAAGGACTCAAGAAAGACAGTAACATCATTATCCTCCCGGAGGAAAACAGGCACACGGCCATCGTTTAGAACAAACTAGACTACATTGAAAAAGCACAGGCACTGCTTGCAGATACACACACTTACCAACAGGTGGAGATAGACCCAACACCGCAGCCAGCAAATAGGATCACCCAAACACTGAGGAGACTAAAGAAGGCAGGATAAATAACCGAGACAGACTACATAAAAATGAAACCAGAAGGCTCGAACACCTCCCCACTTCTACAGACTCCCCAAAGTACACAAACCAGACATCCCCCTCGGACCCATTGTCTCCCTACCAGGCACACCTACATACAGGAGATAGTAGGAACTGCCGATGCTGGAGAATCTGAGATAACGAGGTGTAGAGCTGGATGAACACAGCAGGCCAAGCAGCATCAGAGAAGCAGGAAAGCTGACGTTTCGGGTCTAGACCCTTCTTCAGAAAGAGCGGGGAAGGGTCTAGACCCAAACGTCAGCCTTCCTGCTCCTCTGATGCTGCTTGGCCTGCTGTGTTCATCCAGCTCTACACCTTGTTATTTCAGATTCTCTAGCATCGGCAGTTCCTACTATCTCTGAAACACCTACATACAAACTGGCTAAGAACCTGCAACAAAGACTGAAGCACCTGGTTGATGGATCACCCCACTCCATCCACTCAACCCAGGAATTGCTTAATAACCTCAAGAACATCAAAATCAATGATGACGAGATGATGGTATCCTTCGCCGTGACTGTGCTATTCATGGAATCAACGGGGGAGGCAAGTGCCTAGCGGTATTATCACTGGAGTGTTAATCCAGAGACCCAGATAAACATCCTGGGGACCTGAATTTGAATCCCGCCATGGCAGATGGTGGAATTTGAGTTCAATAAATATCTGGAATTAAGAATCTAATGATAACCGTCCATCCATTGTTGATTGTTGGAAAAACCCATCTGGTTCGCTAATGCCCTTTAAGGAAGGAAACTGCCATCCTTACCTGGTCTGGCCTACACGTGACTCCAGACCCACAGCAATGTGGTTGACTCTGAACTGCCCTCTGGGCAATAAATGCTGCCTAGCCAGCAATGCCCTCATCTCATGAATGAACTAAAAAAAATGTCCATTGACATCCCACTAGCCAAAGAAACACTGGCCACATTGCTAGAGGAAATGGAAATGCTGACCAACAGCTCCATCAAACTACTGGACTTATGCCTCACCACACACTTCTCCTTTAACGGTTAAGTGTACAAACAGATTAATGGCACACCGTTGGGGTCACCCATCTCAGGACTTATTGCAGAGGCAACAAAAATCAGAGTTAAAGTCTTGGGTCCTGTGACCCTTCCTCAGAATTAACTCTGATTTCTTTTTCCTTCACCGATACTGCCAGACCTGCTGAGCTTTTCCAGCAACTTCTGTTTTTGTCTCTGGTTTACAGCATCCGCAGCTCTTTTGGTTTTTATTGCAGAGGCAGTTATGTAAAGATTGGAAAGCACGACCCTTCCCAGCATACAGCTAAAACTGTGGATACAATCTGTGGATGACACATTTGTCATCATTAAACGCACTAAGTTAGAAGAGACACACCACCCCATCAACGATGTACTCACTGAGGATCAAATTCACAAGAGAAGAGGAAAACAGCAGTCAACTTCCCATCCTATATGTCAGGGTAGGACGAACGACGAACAGGGAATTCCAAGCCACATTATACAGGAAAGCAACCCACACTGACCAAATCCTCAATTTCCACAGCAATCACTCCAACGCCCACAAACAATAGTAAGGACACTATTCAAATGGGCCACAACCCACTGCAAAACACCGGAACATCACAAGAAGGAGAAAGAGCATCTGTACAAGGTCTCCGCTATCAATGGATACCCCACCAATTTCATCTGCAGATGCCTACTAGATAGACAACACCAACATGATGCAATACACCCTAATACGCTGGCCACACTACTGTATGCCAAGAATATATTGGAACTGACATTCAGACCCCTAAAACCACTAGGAATGAGGATAGCACATAAACCCATAGCCACGCTCCAACAAACACTCACAAGGACCAAAGACCCCATACCCACGACTTG
This sequence comes from Rhincodon typus, assembly GCF_021869965.1. Taxonomy (NCBI): domain Eukaryota; kingdom Metazoa; phylum Chordata; class Chondrichthyes; order Orectolobiformes; family Rhincodontidae; genus Rhincodon; species Rhincodon typus. The sequence continues at coordinate 12,311,347 of NC_063370.1, forward strand.
CACTCACAAGGACCGAGGTGGTTTACAAAATACCTTGCAAGGACTGCCAAAAACATTACATCGGATAGACAGGAAGGAAACTAACCATCAGGATACACGAACACCAGCTAGCAACAAAACGACACAATGAATTTTCCTTCATCTCAGTACGCTTGGCCAATGAAGGGCATCAATTTAACTGGGACAGCGTGACCATCCTAGCTCAAGCCAAACCACAGACACGCACAGGAATTCCTAGCGGCCTGGTTCTCCACCCATACTTCAATCAACAAACATATAGAATTGGACCCCATATATAAACCCATACAGATCAAAACCAGAAATGACACTTCTCACCATTATGGTCCAGACAGTATAAATTCCAAGTGGAGTAGAATAACATTGCCTCATCGGCAGCTCCACTGATGATGTTACCCAGCATGGTGACAAAATGTCTGAATGAGAACAAGCCAGCTCGGGGAGCAAGTCAACAACCTCACCCACAACCCAAGCTATAGATCTTTGCCAAAACGCTAAAATACTCTCAGATGGAGCTGGGCGTAGCCAAGGTGGTCACTGGAGACCTTCTGGATTAAATGAAGGGTTCCCACTTACCTTTTCTGCCACACATCTTCCTTGGAGTGTGGGAGGGTTTACGTTATAAGGATAGGCTGGGACTTCTTGCACTCGAATGTAGGAGACTGAGGGGGTGACCTTATAGAGGTCTATAAAATCATGAGAGGCATAGATAGGATAGATAGCCAACAGTTTTTCCCTGTGGTGGGAGAATCTAAAACTAGAGGCCATAGGTTCAAGGTGAGAGGGGAGGGATACAAAAGGGCCCATAGGGGCAATTATTTCACACAGAGGGTGGTGAGTGTCTGGAACGAGCTGCCAGATGTAGTGGTGGAGGTGAGTATAATTTAAGACACATTTGGACAGGTACATGGATGGGATAGGCATGGAAGCTTATGGACCAAATGCAGGGAAATGGGGCTAGATTAATTGTGAAAACTGGATGGCATGGACAAGTTGGGCCGAAGGGCCTGTTTCCATGCTGTAAACCTCTATGAATCTATGACTCAGAGACCGTGGCAGGATTTGAACTCATGTCTCTCAGGCATTAACCCTCTGGATTACCAGGCCAGTGACATCCCCACACTTGGAGTATTTGTGCAGTTTTGGTCCCAGGTCAGATCAACCACTGTCGTGCTGAATGATGGGTCAGTCTTGAGGGGTTGAATGACCCACTCCTGCTCCTCTTCCTTATATTCTGGAGTTTCAAACTGTTGGAACAACTGCATAACTAAAATCCAGTCTTACTGCCACTCACTTCTCGTCCTATCTCAGCTTCCTTTTGACTTTGGCAAGGTCCTGCATGATGGGTCTTGAAAGTTCTTCGAACTGACGATCAATAAGGAAGGTCAGGTGGAGAAGAAAAGGAAGGAGGGAGGCAGGCAGGGAAGAAAGGAATGACAAGAGAAGGAAGGAGTGAGAGATGTAAGGAAGGAAAGAAAGAACAGGAGAGATTAACATATTTTCCTCTCAAGAGATACAGTGGGGTGGCATGGCGGCTGGATGGTTAGCACTGCTGCTTCGCAGCACCAAGGACCCAGGTTCAATTCTACCCTTGGGTGACTGTCTGTGTGGAGTTTGCACATTCTCCCTGTGTCTGCGTGGGTTTCCTCCGGGTGCTCCGGTTTCCTCCCACAGTCCAAAGCTGTGCAGGCTAGGGTGGATTGGCCATGCTAAATTGCTCATAGTGTCCAGGGATGTGTAGGTTAGCTGGTTTAACCATGGGAAATGCAAGGTTACAAGGTGGGATGCTCGTCAGAGGGTCGGTGTGGACGCTGTAGGCCAAATGGTGTCTTTCCACACTGTAGGGATTCTAGAATGGACTTTCAGTTCCTGTATTTGATACTGAGTCTGGTTAACGTCTTTACAAAAGAGCTGGAGGAATGCCTAGTTGGACTAAAACTGCAGTTTACAAATGGAAATGAAGATCATGAGGAGTGCAATTGTTTCGTCCTTGGCATCCTGGTAACATTACAATGAGGAGGTCTGGACTGGGCCCTTTGGAGAACATTTGCCCTTGTCATTTAGAAACTTACTTGGACATTTCCTTGGGAAATAGAAAATGTTGGGAAAATCCTTGACCCATTCTACAAATTGATTTCCCTTCCTGGAACCAATGGTTAGCCCATACCAACACTCAGAGTGGTATCAGCTAACAGGGGGAGATTGTGGTCATGTTACTGGACTAGTCCTCCAAAGATCCAGGCTGATGTGTGGATGGAATTTAAGTTCAATTTAAAAATCCAGAATTATAAATCTAGACTTAGTCACGGCGACCATGACAACTATCACCGACTGACATAAAAAACCCCCTGCTCCCCTTTACAGAAGGGAATGTGCCCGCCTTACCCGGTCTGGCCTACATGTGACTCCAGACCCACAGCAATGTGGTTGACCACCCTCTGAAATGGCCCGAGCAAGCCACTCAGTTTGTGGCCAATGATGGATGGGCAATGAATGCCAATGATACCCAACACACCATGAAAGAGATAGGAAAAGTAAGATCATCTCAGCATGAGAAACCCATCCTGAATAAAATCCTGGAGCCATTGTGTGTTACAAGCTTTGCTCCATGACAATCCTTAACGAGCACCTTCCAAAACCCACTTTCACCTAGAAGGAATAATAATGAGGGGTACAGATAGATGTGTCTTTTTCCTAGGATGGGGGATTTCAATACTAGGGGGCACATTTTTAATGTGAGAGGAGAGAGATTTTAAAAAAACATGAGGGGCAAATCTTTTACACAGATGGTGCATCACGTGTGGAATGAACTTCCTGAGGAAGTGGTGGCGATGTGGGTACAGTTACAACGTTTAAAAGACATTTGGACAGATACATGAATAGGAAAAGTTTTGGAAGGATATGGACCAGGAGCTGGTGGGTGGGACTAGTTTAGTTTGGGATTATGGTTAGCATAGTCTGGTTGGACTGAAGGGTATGTTTCTGTGCTGTATGACTCTACGACAAGGACAGCAGATACATGGGAACACCATTCCCTCCGAGCCACTCACCATCCTGACTTGGAAATATATCGGCCGTTCCTTCAGGGTCGCTGGGTCAAAATCCTGGCACTCCCTCCCTAGAGGTATGATGGGTCTACATCGTGGACTACAATGGATCAAGAAGGCAACTGACCATCACCTTCTCAAGGGGCAATTAGGGATGGGCAATAAGTGCTGGACCCAGCCAGTGACACCCACATCCCATGAATCTTGGAGTCAATAGGGGTCTACAGCACAGAATGATGCTGCTTCCCACAACCACCTTTACAAGGACAACTTGGAAAACTGTGGTCTGGTGGTAATATCACTGGACTGGTAGTCCAAAGTGCCAACCTAATAGTCTGGAGACATAGGTTCAAATCTCACCATAGTAGATGGTGAAGTTTGAATTCAATTTTTGAAAATCTGGAATCAAAACTAGTCCTAATGGTGACCATGTAACATTGTCATCTGATTCACTAATGTCCTTCAGGGGAGGAAATCTGCCAATCTTAGCTTACACATGACTCCAGGCTCACTGCAATATGGTTGACTCTTAACTGCCCTCTGAGCAAATAGGGATGGTCAATAAATGGCCAGTGACACCCACATCCCATGAGCAAATGTTTAAAAAATTGGCAATAACAACAAACATTGACTTTGACATCCCCTGTATGAATGCATTTTAAAATAAACCTCAAATCCTGCTCACGAGATAAATAGGTAATAATGTCTTTGCTCACATCCCTCCTCATTGCAATTTGAATTCATGACCATTAAGTCTCAAAGCCAGTAAATATATTCATGGCATGACCCTTCAGTGTCTCCTCACTATTTATTTGAAATCAATATTTTCACAGGAAAGAATTTTATTCAGAAAATTGTTTAAAGATGCATTGCAGAGCTGTTCAAAGTTGACACCATAGAGGGCTAGAGACCACAACACTTTTTTCCAATGTTGTATGTCACTTACGATTGCAGTTATAGTCAATGCTTACCATACTGATAACTGATTGAACACACAGTCCGAGGGGGCCCTTACAGTTTCCTAGTTGCACTATGGCTGAATGGCCTTAGACAGTGACCTTTCCTCCGTTACGCCTCTGCCTCAAGCTTTAGTGTGTCCCTCAGTGTGTGTTCTGAGGCCTTGGAACACAAGATTCTGCCACATTCATAGAAACATAGGACCTCCATAGCATTGAAGCAGGCCATTCGGCCCATTGAGTCCACACTGGCCCTCCAAAGAGCATCCAACACAGACCCACTCCCCTACTCTATCCCCGTAACCCTGCATTTCCCAAGGCTAACCCACCTAGCCTGCACATCCCTGGACACTATGGGCAATTTAGCATTCCAATGCCAATGCCAATCTACACTAATCTGTTCATCTTTGGACTGTGGGAGGAAACCGGAGCACCCGGAGGAAACCCACACAGACACGGGGAGAATGTGCAAATTCCACACTGACGGATGCCCGAGTGTGGAATCGAACCCTGGTCCCAGGCAGTACTAACCACTGAGCCACTGTGCTTCCCACTCCATCAAGGAGAACTCCTTCCACAGGAAGACCAACATGTTACTGAGCAGATCAGAGAGCACCTTTCACTGAGATGTTGGTCCTCAGGGTGAGGCTGATATTGTCTTGGAGTGCATCCCTGGGAATAGCCCTAGGCAATGGGCTAACTGCAGGAAAACGGGATGAGAGTGGATAGGTGGTTGATGGCTAGCATGGACATATTGGGCCAAAGAGTCTCTTTCCATGTTGTAATACTCTAAAACTGTACACGTCCATGGAACACAGAGTCCTGCATCACAGAACAAACACAGGGAATGCTGGAGAAATTCAGCAGGTCTGGCAGCATCAGTGGAGAGAGAGAAACAGAGCTAACGTTCGACTCTGATATGACACCGAAAGGACCCTTGTGTCTCTCGCCAAACCTTCATGTAATCATATTCAACCTCTGCCTTTCTCTCTCTGGTAGAATTCCATGTTATGAATATTTCCTCAAATCTTTTCCGGTTCAGGCCCATCCGCTCAACGTACACAGTTTTGAAACTTGTACATAACTCCCCCAGCAATGGCTTGACCAATTTAACATAAAGGCAGAGATTACTTCCATAATCTGTGTTCAACAATAACAACTATTTGCAGTTCAGTCGCCTTACTATACAAAGGATATTATTAAACCAGAAAGAGTGCAGAAAAGATTTACCAGGATGCTACCTGGATTGGAAGGTTTGAGTTATAAGGAGAGGGTGGATAGGCTGGGACTTTTATCCGTGGAGTGTAGGAAACTGAGGGGTGGCCTATCAAATCATGAGAGGCATGGATAAAGTAGGTAGCCAACAGCTTTTCTCCATAGTGGGCGAGTCTAAAACTAGAGGGCATAGATTTAAGGGGAGACGGGAGAGATACAAAAGGGTGCAGAGGGGTCAATTTTTCACACAGAGGGTGGTGAGTTTGTGGAACAGGCTGCCAGAGGGAGTGGTGGAGATGAATACAATTTAAGAAACATTTGGACAGGTAAAAGGATGGGCTAGGCATGGAAACATATGGACCAAACACAGGCAAATGAGACTAGATTAATTGTGAAAACTGGGCGGCATGGACAAGTTGGGCCGAATGGCCTGTTTCCATGCTGTAAACCTCTATGACTCTACCTGCATCTACCTAATGTGAAACTTCAGCGGTTAAACCACATGAAGAGGTATTGACGCCGATAGAGTGGTCAAAGACCAAGTTGCAAAACAATTGAGAGGAGAATAGCATAGGGGCAGAGAGGCCTGAGGTAGAAATTTGGAGATTTGGGTTCAAGGCAGTTGATGGCGAGGTGTCCAAAGTGAATGTAGCAATGATGAGGAGCCCAACGGGTGAATGTCTTCAAGATTGACATTCTCATGTCATCGCTGCCTGTTCATCTACGCAACAGGGACCACAGGAGTACAACGTTGGACTGTTGTAGTAGCTTTCCTTGGCTGCAACAGCACTCACTGTGATTGCAGGGTATCTACAAGGTCAAAAGATCAATAGAAGTAGGAGCAGAAATAGACCATTCAGCCCGTCAAGTATGTTCTGCTATTCCATGAGGTGATGGTTGCTCTGCTCATCCTCAACCCCACTTTCCTGCCTTTGTCCTCCATTCCCTTGCATATTAAAAATCTCTCTATCTTTGCCTTGAATATATATATATAGCCCTCTGCAGTACAGAATTCCAAAGATTCACTCCCCTCTGAGAGAAGAAATTCCTCCTCATCTCTGTCTACGATGGACGATCCTTACTCCGAGATGGTCCCAGACTGCTCCAAAAGGGGAAAGAACCTCTCCATAATCTACTCTGCCCAGTCCTAAGAACTTTGCATTTTTTAATCAAGTCACCTCCTATTCTTCTAAACTCCAATGAGTACAAGCCCAAACTACTCAACCTTTTCCCAGGAGATATTCCCTCAATCCTGGTATCAGACTCGTGAACCCTCTCTGGGCTGCCTCTTTGGTACTCTCTTTCTAAAAAGGCAGTGCAAGTGGAGTATTTGAACGATTTCAAGGCAGCAAATGGAGGCTTTACTGATAAGCAAGTGAGTAGAAGGTTATTGGGGATCGTGGCTGCGTGTGGAATTATCAATGTGACTCCAGACCCAGTGGTTGACTCTTACACGCTTGGGGGGCAATTAGGGATGGGCATTAAATGCCGCCCTAGACAGTGCAGCCTTCATCCCATGAAATAATGCAAAAAATAACCCAGCCACAGTCTTGTCGGTTGGTGGAACAGGTTTGAAGGGCCGAATGGCCTCCTCCCGCTCTGAATTTGACTACTCGTGGGTTATTATTCTCGTGGGCTCCTTCGCCCAAACTTGCCACCTCAGCTGATGAAAAGGGCAAGGGTGCCCAGTGCACGGGAGCACCGCGAGGGGCAGGTTTGTCTCATAGGTCGCCCACCATCCATGACCTGAGAGTAAACCTGAGCCCAACAAGAGGAGAGTGTGCCACCTTCAACCACAGGGTTTGCAGCAATTAAACAAAAAAACACACCACACAGCCCACAGCAGGCAAGCAGACCTTATGCAATATGAAAGCCAGATGCCTATACCCTCAGAATGCATCCAGGCGTGCTCCTTACAGATGGTCCCAACTGCAGCCACAGCTTGCATCGATGAAGGTGATGGATCTCACTCTAATGTAGCCCTCGCTCTTGTAGAAACTGAACATTGTGGAACCCCATTTAATTTTTTACGACGTTCCAAAGTATCATCAATCTCAGCCCCCTGTCCCTGCAGCACGGGAGCCTACACTTTATCCGATTGATTTGCCCTTGTCTCCATCCTGCACTTAAAGAATCTTTCGTTATTCGCTTTAATTTCCTTCAAGAAATATCTAAATTTATGAGCCCACTTTGTTCTCCGAAACGTCAGCGTTCCTGCTCCTCTGATGCTGCTTGGCCTGCTGTGTTCATCCAGCTCCACACCTTGTTATCTCTTGTTCTTTTAACAGTGTTTTGTGCTCTTGTGTGAGGGGTGACCTTATAGAGGTTCGTAAAATCAGGAGGGGCATGGATAGGGTGAATAGCCAAGGTCTTTTTTCCCCAGAGTAGGTCCAAAACTGGAGGGGCATAGGTTTAAGGTGAGAGGGGAAAGATTTAAAAGGGGCCTGAGGAGCAACTTGTTTACGCAGAGGGTGGTGCGTGTATGGAATGAGCTGCCAGAGGAAGTGGTGGAAGCTGGTACAATTACAACATTTAAAAGGCATCTGGATGGGCACATGAACAGGAAGGGTTTAGAGGGATATGGGCCAAATGCTGGCAAATGGGACTAGATTAATTTAGGATATCTGGTCAGCATGGACGAATTGGACCGAAGGGTCTGCACAACTTTATGACCCTATCTCCTCTAAACCTCCTGCCCCTTCCCTTAAATCTATGTGCTCCCCCCACCCCCACCACCCCAGTCATTGCTCCCTCCATCAGGTGGAAAAGTTCCTCCCTGTCTATCCTATCTATGCCCCTCATTATTTTATACATCTCCATCACGTCCCCTCTCAGTCTCCTCTGATCTGAGGAAAACAGTCCCATTCAGCCCAATTTCTCTTCACAACTGGAACTTTCCAGCCCAGGTAACATCCTGCTAAATCTCCTCTCCAGTCCTATCACATCCCTCCAATAAAGTGGATTCCAGAACTGCACACAATACTCTGGCCGTCACCCAACCAACAGTTCCAGCATAGGGTCCCTGCTGTTACACTCTAAGCCTTGGTTAGTGAAGGCAAGGCCTTTTTAACCACTTCATTCGCTTGTCCCAATACTTTTAGGATCCATTGGGCAAGCATACCAAAATCCCTCTGATGCTTGGTGCTTCCCAGCACCCTACAAGTAGTCATATTTGGGAAAGGCAGAGGTAAAACGTGGAAATACGTTGAGATGAAGATGGAGGGAACATGGTGGTAAATGAGATAACAAGGTGTAGAGCTGGATGAACACAGCAGGCCAGGCAAGCGTCAGAGGAGCAGGAAAGCTGACATTTCGGGTCTGGACCCTTCCTCAGAAATGGATTTCTATGTTTGGTGGTCTGTCTGAAGAAGGGTCCAGACCCGAAACGTCAGCTTTCCTGCTTCTCTGATGCTGTCTGGCCTGCTGTGTTCATCCAGCTCTACACCTTGCTATCTCAGATTCTCCAGCATCTGCAGTTCCTACTATCTCATGGTGTTGCTAGGCTGGTAGTGTGGGCCTCAGATCTGATAGTCCTGCTCAAATCCCACTAAAACAAGGGGAGTTTTCATTCAATTGATTAATCTGAGAGAAAAAGAAAATCAGCTTCAGTAATGATTGTCGTGATGAGATTTAAAGAGAGGAGTTTTTTTGTTCTTACACATGTCTGGCCTACTTGCGACACCTGAGCCCCAGCGATGTGGCTAACCCTTCACTGCCCCCTGAAACTGTGACTCAGTTACGTCAAATTGTGTCAGAAAGTCAAGTAAAGACAGACCACCAAACATAGAAATTGCTGAAAGCGCTCAGCAGGTCTGGCAGCATCTGTGGAAAGAAATCAGAATTAACCTTTCAGGTCCAATGACTCTTTTTCAGAACTGATGGTAGCTAGGAAAAGGTTGGTGTATCTGCTGAGGTCAGGGACTTGGGTGTACACAGTCGAGTGGAGATGGAGCCCAGAGAGGGAGAAAGACAGTTAGACAAACAAAGGGATGTATAATGATAAGCCAGGGAGAAAGAAATGTTGATAATAGGGATCATGAGTACGTGAAATAGGGTTGGCTGTACTGAAAGCAGCCCTTGTGATAATAGGGCCTGAGGTATGAGGGCGGATAAAAGTGGGGAGAAGGTGTTCAAGATCTGACATCGTTGAACTCAGTATTGAGACCAGGAGGCTATAGAGTTCCCATGCGGAAGATAAGATGCTGTTCTTCCAGCTTGGGCTCAGCTTTGCTGGAAGGCTGCAGTAAGCCTGAGACACAGATGTTGGCCAGGGAACATGGTGGTGTGTTAAAGTGGCAGGCAACTGGAGGCTCAGGGCCTTTTCTACAGGCAGAATGTAGGTGTTCTGCAAAGCAGCTATCCAGTCTGCACTTTGTCTGCCCAGTGTGGAGGAGACCATATTGTGTGCATTGTGCAATTTCAGCAGGAAATGGTAATAATGCCCTAACCTCTCTCAGGGAAACACTGTATCAAACCCTGAGGTTTCAGTCCATGACCAGAACCAGTCAGAGGGCAGAGTCCACTCTCTCTCTCTTGAGCTGCCTATATTGGTAATATAGAGGGTGGCATGGTGGCTCAGTGGTTTCCACTGCTGCCTCACAGAGCCCGGGACCCGGGTTCAATTCCACCCTCGGGCAACTGTCTGTCTGGAGTTTGCACATTCTGCGTGGGTTTCCTCTGGGTGTTCCGGTTTCCTCCCAAAGTCCAAAGATGTGCAGGTTAGGGTGGATCGGCCATGGGAAATTGCCCATAGTGTACAGGGATGTGCAGGCTAGGTGGGTTAGCCATGGGGAATGCCATGGGGAATCCCATCTGGGTGGGATGCTCTTTGGAGGGTCGGTGCGAATTGCTTCTACACTGTAGGGATTGTGTGACAATGCAACACGTGCAAGGAATTGTCAAAGGAAGTCTAACCTTTGGCAGATTCAAGAACCAACTTGGGAACAAAGTTGGGGAAACATGCCAAGCTGAAGTTCTGTAAAGCAATGTTCCTGTCCATTCTGAACCATACATGCGAGAATCAGATTGTGTACAATAGTCACAACAAGAAAATCAGCTGATTTCACTTGAGCTACCTTCTCAAGCTTCTGGATAAACCACCACAGACACTGAGGTGCTAATCCGAGCTGGCCTGCCAAAACGTCACACCATAATCACTGCTGAGTTGGGCTGGTCCTGGAGCTGGAATGTCTGACACTCTCTAACCAATAGGCTTGCGTCTGAGGTACACTCTCATTACAATGGAAGCACCCACAAGGACAACCCAGAGGCTTCTCTGAGGAGGTTTCGTATTGACTTTGAATCCTGGGAGATGCAATTCATTAAAGAAAAACACGGCCTCCTTCAAAAGCAAGCACAGACCTGAGGAAGATAGACAATACAAAGTGAGGAACGTCCAAACCCAGAAATCGTCCAAATCTTAATTGTCTGTCGTACCACGTCCTCTTTGCAGCAGAATCTTCTACAAACAGCAGCTGGACTCAGCAGTCTCCTGCATGCTTACCGCAACACCACCAGATAGCCCAGGTGATGTCATCTTCGAAGGGCCGAATGGACTACTCCTGTTCCTGTTTTAGTCTCAAAAGGACAGGGGATGGTTTCGTTAGGACCCACGGGGAGCAGCCATCACTTTTCGGGCCTGGTTGGTGGTTCAGCAAACTGCAACCAGTCAAGCAACATTTGAGAGCTCGAAGGTGGAAAAGCTAAGGGGAGGGGGAAGAAAGGGAGTGTAGATTTAAGGCTGCTCATGCATATTCAGATGGCATCTCCACGTTGCAGCATCAAAAAGCCTCATCAGCGAATCTGTGGCCGGCAGTGACTGAAGATCGATGTGACCCAGCCATATGCTGATAATCATCTCGCAAAAGGCTCTGTGTTTCCAATGTGAGAGCACATTTAACGCACTCAGCTGTCGCACAATGCTCCTAGTCTGTCTGTCAAAGCTTTGCAAGCTGGGGAGTGGCAAATGGGAGCCTCTTCCAGGGGAAGGGACTAATTCTCTCTCGACGGTGAATTGACACAAGATTCCTTCCGCCATTTGAAAACGTTGGACCTGCATTTCTGTAGCACCCTTTCCGGACTTCTCCGCTCCGCCCCTTTCATTGCCCACGGAGTACTTTTGAGAAGTGAGGTCACCATTATGATGTCAGAAACATGGCTGCCAAGTTCAAGATGGCGGCATTGGCAGGGTAGGACGTGTTCATACTCTGTGCCCATACGCTCCCGCTCACCCAGCCAACCGTATTCTTCTTTGCTCTTGATTTGGTTTTGGCTTTGTCTCTTCATTTCCCTTTTGTTTCAAAGTTCACCGTTTCCGCAGCGGCAGTGGAGGAAGGTGGTTGCGAGGATGTGCTGCGGTGGGGTGGATCCAGATGTCCATTCCTCGTGGTCACATTGGCCACACTTTCATCGTCGGCGGGTCTGGCCTGTTCCTCCTGGTGGCGGTTTCAGCGGTGGCAGTGTGATGGTTCTGGTTTGTTCCTTGTTGCTACGGCAGCGATGCAGTGACTTCAGCGTCAGTTTTGGTGATAGCAGTGTGATGGGTCGGTCCAGAAATCCTTCCTTTGGTAACATCAGGAGCAGCTTAGGTGACAATGTCCCGTAGCCACTTCAGAAACCGTGGACAGAACAAAAAATGAACTAACTTTGTCTCAATTATTTCTTTCTATAATTTCTGTGATTAAAATGGCTTTGAATTGCGGTGACTTATACCCATCTCTCTGTACTATTGTAAATAGAACTGATAATAAATTGTTATTCTATTCTAGCAAGTTCAATGACCAGGAAGACTAGAACCATGGCCTCACAGTGTCAGGATATGGGGTAGGCCATTGTTTGTTACTCAATCAAAAAGATGTGAGCATATTCGCCAGGCCAGCAATTATTACCCATCCCTAATTGCCCAAGAGGCAGCTATATTGATGTGGGTCTGGAGTCACATGTCAACCAGACTGGGTAAGGATGACAGGTTTCTTCCTTACAGGGCATTACTGAACCAAATGGCTTTTTCCTGACAGCCAACAGTGGTTTCATTGTCATCATTGACTCTTAATTCCAGAGGTTTATTGAGTTCAATTTCCACCATCTACCAGGCAGGATTTGAACCCAGGTCTCCAGGATATTACCATGTTCTCTGGATTGATAGCTCAGCAATTATGCCACTAGGCCATCACCTCTTTAGGCTTGAGATAAGGAGAAATGTCTTCACCCAGAGAGTGGGGAGCCTATGGAATTCACTGTCACAGAAAGCAATTGAGGCCAAAACATTGAACGTGCTCAAGAAGGGGTTTGATATAGATTTCAGGAGCTAAAGGGATCAAAGGGTATGAGGTAGTGGGAACAAGAGATTGAGTTGGATGATTAGCCATGATCACATGGAATGGCAGAGCAGGCTTGAAGGGCCGAATGGCCTACTCCAATTCCTATTTTCAAAGATTCTCACACAAACATCAATGGTAGCAATGGTGAATGTCTTTGTGATTTGGCTGAGAGAGAAACACAGGCTAGGACTCTGAGGACAGCTCTTTCTCAAAATACTGTCATGAGATCTTTTCCATCCCCAGGGGAAACAGATGCTGTGTGGTAATGCCCCGTCTGAAAGTACATTCAAAGGGGCAGAATGCCTACAGCCTTGCTCTGGGAGCATTGGCCTCCATTGTAGATTGCCTAAGTCCATCTGACAAGGGACTTGAACTTTGAATCTGCTTGAGAATCTGCTGAGGAACAACAGACCCGCAGCTAAATCCTAAAAGGGAAGGAAAGCCAGAGACATACCCAGAAAACTGCGAGCCCTATACTGTCACCCATTGGGGAACATGGAATCCCAGAATTGAAGTCATAGAGTCATACGGCATGGAAACAGATCCTTCAGCCCAACTTGTCCATGCCAACCAGATAACCCAAACCAATCTAGTCCCATTTGCCAGCATTTGGCCAATATCCCTCTAAACCCTTCCCATTCATGTACCCATCCAGGTGCCTTTTAAATGTTGTAATTGTACCAACCTCCACCACTTCCTCTGGCAGCTCATTCCATACACGCACCGCCCTCTGTGTGAAATAATTGTTCCTCAAGTCCCTTTTGAATCTTTCCCCTCTCACCTTAAACCTACGCCCTCTAGTTTTGGACTCCCCCACCCTGGGGAAAAGAGCTTGGCTCTTCAACCTATCCATGCCCCTCACGGTTATATAAACGTCTATCAGATTGCCTGTCTGCTCCTACTGAAATGTTGACCAACAAGTATTGTTTGCCAACAAGCGAGCTTACTGTAATCTTTATGAGTTTCAGTCCCAGACACAACCAAACTGGAACAACTGAATAACAGCAGAGATGTGCCGAGGATGATTTCAAAGGAGCCTGAAATCTCCTCCTTAAACCCCATCCGGCCTACCGTCTCCTCAGACCAGATGTAAACCCATTTTCCCTGCCCCAGCCCCACCACTTGCTGGATTGAAAAGTACAGAGCCCTAGTCAGCTATTGCCGGAGTTCGGGCCATCATGTCTCATCATGGACAGGATGCTACGCAAATTCACCGAGGTGATACCTTGGCTAAAAACGAATGAAACTGGCGATCGACTTGCTTATGCAGCGTCAGTTTAGAAGAGACAGTGATGGCCTGATTAAGGTGCTTCAAGTACTGTTAGATTGGGATTGGTAACACCACTAGGCCGACAATCAAGAATCGTCTGGGGACCGTGGTTTCGAATCCCACCATAGCAGATAGTTCCAGCTGCAATTGAATGAGAACCTGGAATAAAAAGTTGCCTTAATGATGACTGTGTAATTATCTTCATTGTTGTGTGAAATCCATCTGTTTCACTACTACAGAGATAGTAAGAACTGGAGATGCTGCACTCAGAGATAACACAGTGTGGAACTGGAGGAACACAGCAGGCCAGGCAGCATCAGAGGAGCCGGAAAGCTAACGTTTCGGTTCAGGACCCTTTTTCAGAAAATAATACCCTTTGAGGAGGGAAGTTGGCCATCCTTACCTAGCCTGGCCGACATGTGACTCATTGACCTTTGAGTGTAGGAGTCAGGACACCATGTTGAGATTGTATGGGACATCCATGAGGCCTCTTCTGGAGCACTGTGTGCAGTTCTAGTCTCCCTGTTACAGGATGGATATTATTAAACTAGAGAAGGTTCAGAAGAGATTTACCAGGATGTTGATGGGAATGAAGGATTTAAGTTATAAGGAAAGACTGCATAGACTGGGACTTTTTTCACTGGAGCGCAGGAGGTTGAGATGTGACTTTATAGAGGTTTATAAAATCATGAGGGGCATGGATAAGGTGAATGACAGGTATTTTTTTTCCCTAGGGTGGGGGATTTCAAGACTAGGGGGCATATTTTTAAGGTGAGAGGAGAAAGATTTTAAAAAGACACGAGGGGCAACTTTTTTACACAGAGAGTGGTTTGTGTGTGGAAAGAACTTCCAGAGGAAGTGGTGGATGTGGGTACAATTACAACGTTTAGAAGACACTCAGATAAATACATGAATAAGAAAGGTTTGGAGGGATATGGGCTAAGTGCAGGCAGGTGGGTCTAGTTTAGTTTGGAATTATGGTCGGTATGGACTGGTTGGACCGAAGGGTCTGTTTCCGTGCTGTGTGACTCTATGACTCCAGACTCAGCAATATGGTTGACTCTTAACAAGTAAGGACGAATAATAAATGCTGGCCTAAGGCAGAGACATGCACATTACATGAATAATTTTTGTTAAAATGTTGAAGTTTGGGCTTTGAAAATTAGCTGCCACCATGGTTGCAGTGTGAAGTGGACACACTTCCACGTGTTTTGTATTGACTGTAAAACACTTTGACTGACCTTGACCTCAGAAAAGACACGTCTGCTGATTATTTGCTCAGATGTTTGGCATGAATTTGCTGTTTGGACCCTTTATTGGAGCAAAAGATGTCACGTTACCTTTCCCTACTTCTTCCCTCAAATAATTCAGTAGCTTTAATAGTTAATAGATAAACACATGCATTTACATAGCACCTTTCATGACTACCAGATGTCTCACAGCACTTTCCACCAATGAAGTAATGGTGGCTTTTTGGTGAGGTATAGTCCCTTTTGCTGTGTACAATCAACTGTAAAAGTGACCCAAAAAATCTGCTTTTGCACTGTAGATTGAGGGACTTTTTTTCATCAAACATGCTCGAGAGAACGTTTAACTTCCTTCATAGCAGCAGCCAGGGTCTCTGTTTAACATCTCATCCGTGAGAGCACTCGCTCAGTACTGCACAGGTTCAATAGCCGTGCTTTTGGTGCTGCTGTGGTACGTGAACCCGGAGACTCAGCGAACGCGAGCCAACTGAGTTGGGACTGACATGAAAACGCAATTGCTTGTGAGTCCGGGCCCAGTGCACGCCATCGCACCAACCTCCACACCAGGTCCTCAGGTGGCAAAACCGAGGACTCCCGCAATAGTGAGCTTTCCACCTGGGGTCTCCAGTCACGGCATGGGGTTCCTGGATGGTTGACGGAGGATTTGAATTGGAAGGTGTTTAGGAACGGCCCAAACAGGAACTGCTCAGGGCTCAACGGAACGAGAAAAGAGTGACTTTCGCTTTTTTTTATTTATTCATTTGTGGGACGTGGGCGTCGCTGGCTGGGCCCAGCATTTACTGCCCATCCCTAGTTGCCCCCTTGAGAAGGTGGTGGTGAGCTGCCTTCTTGAACCGCTGCAGTCCACCTGCTGTGGGTTGACCCACAATGCCCTCAGGGAGGGAATTCCAGGATTTTGACCCAGCGACACTGAAGGAATGGCAATGTATTTCCAAGTCGGAGTGGGAAGTGGCTCGGAGGGGAAACTTGAAGGTGGTGGCAGTATTCCCATTTGGTTCAAATGGTGAGGCTGGGTTTCCCCGATGGAACTTTCAG
Source organism: Rhincodon typus (assembly GCF_021869965.1). Classification (NCBI taxonomy): domain Eukaryota; kingdom Metazoa; phylum Chordata; class Chondrichthyes; order Orectolobiformes; family Rhincodontidae; genus Rhincodon; species Rhincodon typus. Next base: position 12,327,475 of record NC_063370.1, read on the forward strand.
GACCCAGGGATCCTTTCCTTCTTGACCCCTTTATAAGTATCACTTTTTGAAAGACTGGTTTTTATGCATGCTGCATAAAGCGAGAGTATAAGAATGCAGAGGATGTACTGGAGTTACACAAAACCCTGCTTTGACCCAAAATCAGACATTGCTGGAATGATGTTCTGAAGAAGGGTCACTGGACCTGAAACATTAATTCTGATTTCTGTCTCCACAGTAGCTGCTGAGTTTTTCCAGCAATTTGTTTTCGATTTCCTGCATCTGCAGTTCTTTGTTTTATTTTCCCCCTGGTTAGACCCCACTGGGAGTACTGAGAGGAGATCTGGGCACTCCACCTTAGGAAGGATGGATTGGCCTTGGAGGGAGTGCGTAAGAACATAAGAACCAGGAGCAGGAATAGGCCATCTGGCCCATCCAGCCTGTTCCACCAATCAATAAGATCACGGCTGATCTTGTCATGGACTCAGCTCCACTTACCCACCCACTCACCATAACCCTTAATCGCTTTACTGTTCAAAATCTATCTTTGCCTTACAAACATCCGACGAGGTGGCCTCAACTACATCACTGGGCAGGGAATTCCACAGATTCACAACCCTTTGGAAGAAGAAGTTCCTCCTCAGCTCAGTCCTAAATCTGCTCCCCCTTTATTTTGAAGCTATGCCCCTAGCTCTAGTTTCACCCACCAATGGAAACAACCTCCCTGCTTCTATCTTATCTAATCCCTTCATAATTACAGAGTGGGTTTACGAGGATGACACCAGGGACTTCAGGGGTTACGTTTTGAGGGGGGAATTACACAAATGAGGCCTGTTTTCACTAGAATTTAGAAGGTTAACGGGACTAATCTGATCAAATTTTTTAAGATATTAACAAGAACAGACAGTGTAGATAAAGATAAACTATTTCCACTGGTCAAAGATTCTAGAACTAGAGGCATAGTTGCGAATTAGGGCCAGGCCACTCAGGGAGAGATGTTCGGAAACATTTCTACACGCAAAGTGTGGGAGAGGTTTGAAACTCGCTTCCACAAACAACAGTAGATGCTGGATCAGTTGTTAATGTTCACATCTGATATAGATTAGTTTTCTGTTAAGCAAACATATTAAGAGATATGGGTCAAAGGTAGACCACAGTTCAACCATGGTCCCATTGAATGGTGGAACAGGCTTGAAGGGGCTGAACAACCTACCCCTGTTCGTATGTTATGACTTTAAGAATATCAATGGGCTAAGTACAACAATGAGTCAACATGACCAACTGCTGTAGAATTTAAAGCAGCAGCTGGTAAGAGTGAGGATATAAGTTGCGCTGTGTCTGTAAGGTATGAGTTTGTCAAATCAACCTATTTGAGATTCGAGGGTAAACTCAAGCTATATTACTCACCAATCTAGGGACAGAGCAATAATTTTCACTTCTGAAGAAGAGTAATATCAGACTCAAAACATTAATTCTGTTTCTCTCTCTCTCTCTACAGAGGCTGCCAGACCTGCTGAGTTTTTCCTGCAATTCTCTGTGTTTGTTTCAGATTGCCAACTTCCGCAAGCTTTAGCATCTGATGACCAGAAAGTGGGAATGAGAAAACTCACGCAAAATTACAACAGCTTTTCCGCAAACTGATTTGAGCTAATACAATATGTCAAATTAGACAGAGAACGTGTAATTTAATGGACTTGAGCTAATATCATGTTGTTTCGTCACTTATAACTTGTAATTCTGTTTAATTTTTTAAAAAAGCGCAACTCAAGCACAGCTTAAAGCTATGCTGTCAGGCATACTTCCCGAATAAAACTGTAGCTGGAGCTGTGCAGATAAACCCGGATTCAGGGGAACCTCCTCAGGTAGTTCTTTATGGGAGATACTGCCAACATGGAAGTTAATCGGAATGCTATTTTCTAAATGCCCACTTCAAATTAATCAGATCACAACCCCTTGAATAGTCACTATAAGTAAAATCAAATCATAGAGTCATAGGGATGAACAGCACAGAAACAGACCCTTCAGTCCAACTTGTCCATGCTGACCAGATATTCTAAATTAAGCTAGTGTTCCACTTACCAGCATAAGGCCCATTTCCCTCTGAACACTTCCTATTCATGTACCCATGCCTTTTAAATGTTGTAATTGTACCGGCCTCCATCACTTCCTCTAGCAGTTCATTCCAAACACACAAAACCCTCTGTGTAAAAAAGTTGCCCCTAAGGTCCCTTTTAAATCTTTCCCTGCTACAGAAAAGATGTTTTTAAACTTGAAAGGGTACAGAAAAGATTTACAAGGATGTTGCCAGGGTTGGAGGGTTTGAGCTATAGGGAGAGGCTGAATAAGCTGGGGTTATTTCCCCTGGAGCATCGGAGGCTGAGGGGAGACTTTATAGAGGTTTATAAAATCATGAGGGGCATGGATAGGGTGAATAGGCAAGGTCTTTTCCCCAGGGTAGGGGAGTCCAAAACTACAGGACATAGGTTTAAGATGAGAGGAAAAAGATTTAAAATGGACCCAAGGGGTAACTTTTTCACACAGAGGGTGATGCATGTATGGAACAAAATGCCAGAGGAAGTGGTGGAGGCTGGTACAATTACAACATTTAAAAGGCTTCTGGATGGGAATGAATAGGAAGGGTTTAGAGGGATATGGGCCAAATGCTGTCAAATGGGACTAGATTAATTTAGGATCAGAGATAGTAGGAACTGCAGATGCTGGAGAATCCAAGACAACAAGGTGCAGGGCTGGATGAACACAGCAGGCCAAGCAGCATCATAGGAGCAGAGAGGCTGACGTTTCGGGCCTAGACCCTTCCTGTGGATCCTACGAAGAATAAAAAACAGGAGAGGTCCTTTGCAGGTCTGGGAGAGGGAGGCTCTGAGCTGGGGTAGGCTTGATTGTAGTGTCTGGAGATGCCGGCGCATTGCTGCAAGTGTGTGTTTCAGGAGTCGCAGGGAGAAACGCTTCTGAAGGATCTCAACACCATGAGTGTAGATATTATCACGGTTGGGGCCAAATTGGGAAGGCTTGAATGTGGATTGTAGTCCATTGGGGATGATCTGGTTCCGTAGGCAGGTGCT
>NC_063370.1:12330636-12343066 GCF_021869965.1 Rhincodon typus
CCGGAGGGAGGAGGGTAACTTCTTCAGGTTAGGCATCCTTAGAAGAGACTTCGCAGTGGGGTTAAAATCGAATCAGAGATAGTAGGAACTGCAGATGCTGGAGAATCCGAGACAACAAGGTGCAGGGCTGGATGAACACAGCAGGCCAAGCAGCATCATAGGAGCAGAGAGGCTGACGTTTCGGGCCTAGACCCTTAATTTAGGATATCTGGTTAGTGTGGACAGGTTAGACTGAAGGGTCTGTTTCTGCGCTGTACAGCTCTATTTACATCCTTCCTTAAATAGGGAGAACAAAACTGCACACAGTCTTCAAGATGTGGTAGTACAAATTCCCTGAATAACTGAAACATAACACCCTTAGTTTTCTGTTTAATTCCTTTCGTAATGAAGGCTAGCATCCCTTCATCCCCCGATGAGATCCTGTCCCACAGTGCTAGCGTTTTCTCCCTCATGCGCCAAGATCCCCCTGCACCTCAGAATTCTGCATGTTCCAATCTGGAAAGGTGCTGCACTGTTGGAACTTCTGTCTTTGCATGAGAAGCTAAACCAAGGCTACAACACCCCTTTCGGGTGATTGTAAAAGATCGCAATGGGATTATTTTGCAGGAGGGTTATGTGTTGTGACCTGATGTATACTTAAGCCTCAATCACCATCATATTGTGCTTTCTTGGGAAGCTTGCTGGAGATCAATTTGTTGTCAGTGTTCCTGTATTACGACAATGACTGTGGACCCTTCCAAAGAGAAAGTAACCATAAAGCACTTTGAGACACATGGTGGTGATGATAAGTATTATTTAAATGCAACTCTCTCTGTCATTGCAGTTGGAGAGCACCTCTCTCTCATAAATACTAACCTCACTAGAGACGTTCACAACCCCAGAATGAACTTTATAAACATTAAGGACATCTTTATGACCGCAATATCATTAAATACAGACAAGAGCTCTATTGCGTTTGTAAAATCACCCATTCTGCCTGCCTTCAAGATTTTACATTGTTCAGCTTTGAGCTTTTGCTAAGAGTGATTAATTGTTTTGCTTTACGAGGAGGTGATTGAATGTTGAGATATTTTAGCAAATTTCTTGTTCCACACTGCGAGTGATTGTCCCCTCCCCGCTCCCGTTCTACTGACAGTCACCTATTGCCTGACATGTGTGATAGAGAGGTTCTGTTGTAAAGGTGCAGGCCATTTGTTCCTCATACGCATCACTTAATTCTATAAATGTCCCTCCCTCCTGCCCCCAAGGCAGCAGTATAAAATATCCCTCAGTGAACACACTCAATTCGGGGAAGGGGGAAACAATGGCCATTATCAATTAGAGGCTACATCCTTTCACAGAGTAACTGTATCTGATTTCTGTCCCATTTTGGTTCCTACCATTGGGGGCCTTTCATTCAGACTCAGCTTTATTTAGATCCTTGCCCATCATTATAAATGTGCAAGCTAAAGGCAATCCCACCATCTGAACTCAAGCCCCTGTAGTCCTACTGTGTCGAGTACCTTGGTGCGTTTTTGAAGTTAATTCTTCTCCACTCTCCATATTTATACGAATCCTTTCTAATTCCACTGTTTCCCTCATACAATGCCTTTGGTTTCCTGTGGAGGTGCCTCAATGGGCCCCATTAAAATCTCCACAGACCAATTGCGGGTCAACTCTCAGCAAGGGGGCCTCTATTGTGGGCTTGGAATGCTAGAACGTCAGGGAAACTCAAAGGCAAAAGCAGAGGTTCCTTGAGAAGCAATAATCTCAGACAAATATTATTGATATCCTCTCGGGTGAACAATATCACATTGGTATAGAGAAGCTTTGAATTTAGGTCCTCTTGAACTCTTGTGGTTGAACTTGGAAGAAAGGCCGTACAGATAACACTTGGCCAAGAGATGGTCGCCAACGATTTAACACTTCACCCTTCTGCCCTTGGTCCTGGTGTGCGCTGTGGCTCAGTGTGTTGTATTGTTACCAGTGCCCTGTGAGGCTGTAGGTTCAAATCCTGAATCAGAGAATGTTGATTAAGGGACATTCTGATGGAGTGCTGCCCTGCTGAAGGTCCTGTCTTTTATCTAAGACATTAAACCAAGGCCCAGCAAGGGTGGTAGTCACAGACACTACGATAATGTTGCAACGAGCAACAGAGGAGGGATTTTCAAAATGAGATTTTATTCCACTCTGCGGGAGCAGGACTTGAACCCAGACCTCATAGTTCAGAGGTAAGGACATTGGCACTCGTATCACAAAAGCGTGGCCAAATTATTTATTTATTTTCATGCCTTTGAAGACTGAAGTACGGAACTTTTTTAACTTAACTCTTTATTTTTCTATTTCTGTAACTATGATTTTATGCCTAGGTGTTTTGTATCTGTCAGGCCTTGTGTTGTGTAAGCTTTTCAGTGTATTCCTGTAACCCGTGCTTGAGTACACCTGGCGATAATCTAAATCCAATATTCATCCCTCAATCAGCAACATTAAAACAGCTTACTCACACGATGATCAGAGAGCTGATTCTGGGATCTTGCTGTGCTCAAATTTTCTCCCAGCCTTCCTGCGGTACCACAGGAAGCGCATTTTAAAAATGCTTTCGGACGCCAGGAATTGCATTAAATAAATACAAATCCGTCCATTAAGCACTTGCTTCTACTCAGCTGATTTATTCATTATAAAGGTCCCCAGCCTCTCTCGAATACCCACCTTTACTAGAAAGTTCTCAGCCATATTGCTTTCCCTGTTGTACCTGAACAATCATTACCATAACCGCCCGACTGAAAGTATCTATCTTGTCACTCAGATATCGAGGGTAGGTTTTCCGACTTTTGGCGCAATCTGGGCGCAAACTGCATCTGGTTTTGAGAAATGTGTTTACTTTTCCCTCTCTGAATTGCAACTTATTTGCAAAACCTGCCGCAAGTGAGGGCAATTCTCTCTTAAGTTTAAAATGCATTCCTTTCTACATTGTAGAGCAGGCACCTTGGTAATGCCCCATTAAATCAGCTGAGAGTGTATTTAACCACAAAGAAAATAAGCATTTTGTGAAGACCCCCTGCTAACAACTTGGTTTTTGGATTACTGAAATGTAACTTTTGACAGTTTCACGGAATCCCTCGCTACATACAGATTGTTATTGCAGCCTTTTAAGTTGGGCTGAGGTCCATAGAGCATGAGCAGCCTCCTCAAAAGGCCTGCAAATGAGTATCATTAGCAGAAACTGGGTGTGGTGATTACCAATCCTAAGGGCTTTTGGGACAGGGTTAGACATGGTTCCCAGTCAGGTACATTTCAAACGGAGCAGAAAACGTCACTGCGCCAGGTGTAAATTATGATTAAAATCAGACAATCGCCGACAATTTGTGACAAATAACAAACAGCACCGCTTACCAAAGGTTCTAGCTCGCCCAGGATTTCGGTTAAAGTGCTTTTCCCTGGAGCTCCTCAGAGCTTTCATTCAGTTCTTTGTGTCTGCAGCCTTCTCTCAGGCATTAAACCAGGCGAACTGTCTAGGTAAGGAGGATACACTTAGCCTCCCTGTACCAGAGTCCTGGCACATTCCGGTTTACAGTAAAACGGATGTTTATGCAACCGGCAATCAAAGTTTGAAATTTAGTTTCAGAGTGGAGAGTCAATGAAGGTTACTCACAGAGCAGCCCCACCAACGCTGCCCGCGCAGGATCCTGTGAATCCGTTGGGAATATAGACGCACCAATACCAGTGTATTCGGCCAGGTCAACATCCCCAGCACCGAGCACTGACCCTCCCCCTTGACCGACTGCAATGGGCTGGGTACATCGTCCATGTGTCCGACATGAGACTCCCCGAGCAGCTGCCCCACCCCAGCTCCGAAACGGCAGGCCAGCCCTGGGGGGAAAGAGGAAGCGTTTCAGTGATCCCCTCAAGGCCTCACTGGGGAAGTGCTATATTCCCACAGACCCCTGGGAATCACCGGCCCCAAGTCCGTCCAAAGTGGAGGAGGTGTGCATCCGGGAAGGCGTTGAGCTCCTGGAGACTCACCATCAGGGAAAAGCAGAAGCCAGGGGAAAACAGGGAAAGGGGCGCGCTGCCACATCAACGTCCAAACCCACCTTCTGCCCCTGTGGAAGGCCCATCGGTCTGTACAGCCACCTACAGACTCACCCTGAGAGGGGAAGGGAGTCACCCTCATCTGTAAGGGACCGTCAATGATGGTGATGATGCTACACAGTCTGTTCAAAAGACGTGAAAGGAAGAGAACTGAGGTGAGAATTTTCCATCGCTATCTTCTCTGGTTCAATTACAAAAAGCCTCGACTAATGTTTCCAGAAAATGTGTGACTGGAATATTTCAGGACTCAATCAAGATCAAACAGAACCTCACAGCACCAAGAAACTAACCTGTCAGGCAATTCTTCTGGTTTTAATTCCTAAATCGCTGATGCTTGTTCTCTGTAGACAAAAGGAACATGTCCAGGCATTGTGCTACTTTTGACTTCAACGGAAGATTTGGGGAACAATCCTGGCGCATTCTCTGTAGCAATGTGTCATGACCAAATCAAGTCAAAAAGGTACAACACCTCTCCTTCCTCGGGCAGCTTAGGAAATTCGGCATGTTCATAAGGACTCTCACTAGAATTTACAGATGCACCATTGAAAGCATACTATTTCAGTGCATAATGGCCTGGTACGGCAACTGCTATGACCAGAACCGTAAGAAACTACAGAAAGTTGTGTGCACAGCCCATCACGAAAGCCAACCTCCCAACCACGGACTTCATTTACACTTCTCGTTGCTGCTGAAAGGCTGCCAAGATCATCAAAGACCCCTCCCACCCCGGTAATGCTCTCCAACAACCACTTCCGTCAGGCAGATGATACAGAAGCTCGAACACACACACCAACATGTTCAAGAACAGCTCCTTCCCAGCCGTTATTAGACTGATGAATGGGCTCTCCAACTTCAAATAATGTTGATCTTGCTAATGTTGATCCTGTGCAGTTGTTACCTGTATGCCTCAGTCTGTCTAAACATCCTGTGATCTGTATGTCCTTGTTTGCTATGATCTGCCTGTACTGCTCGCAAAACAAAGCTTTTCACTGTACTTAGGTACATATGACTGCAATAAATCAAATCAAATCAGAACCAACTTGCAGTGTAATTTCTTTCTCCTTTGAAATTCGGCATTCTTGCAATGCTATCCTAATGATCACATACTTTGATAGCCCGCCCCTTTTCCCAACAGTACCCAAATCCCTGAATGGGATCCAATTGGGTAACTGACTTTGTTATAATGCAAATTGGCTCTCAATCTCCAGAAAGGATCCGGCTCCCCATTATCTGAGGAGAAAGATTTAAGTTTGCAAGTGATGTTCTCCACGATACTGCCCTGAGTGATTTTTGGCTGCTTTCTGAAAAAGATAAATAAATGAGGTGTGACTTCCTTATCCCATGCAGGTCAAACATTGCCTCTCCCATTAAAATGGTGTTACATCAGTTGGTAGCCTGTAGTATGGAAGTGAGGGGATCTCTGAGAGATTAGGTACAGTCTGTGGGAAATAACAATATCACAGGGGGATGGTCAATTTAGCACCACATGAATCTATAATAATGTGGCCTTGTAGTCTGTTCTAGTGAATTAGGAATGTCGTAGACTATTCAGTACCAATTAAGATCGCAAAGAGATTTTGAATCATTGTTTACAAAATTACACTTCAAGTGTACACCATATTCCCCTTTGAAAACCACAATTCAACCTGTTCCATGCAGACAGCTCATCCCAGCTTTGAACAACTTGCCATTAAAAGAGGGCTTTTTTTTTTCTCTCTCAGGCCACCTTACTTTCTGGCAAGTTTTTTTTTAACACTGTATGGTTATGAAGAACTTTTGCCTGAAATATTCTTCTGCAATATATTAGAATGAACATCTTTCCCTGTTTTGGACTCTTTTGGAATGGCACTTTTCAAAGGTGAGAGAAGGAAAAATGCCACATTTGTAAAGAAAATCAATAGCTCAACTGTAAGATCATAAGAAATAGGAACAGGAGAAGGCTATTCAGCCCATCAAACCTGATCTCTGAGTTGACAGGTCAATATTTTACCCACACTACCTTTAATCTAGATAAATGTGAGGTGTTGCATTTTAGAAAGGAACATCAGGCTAGGCCTTATACAGTTAATGGGAAGGTCCTGGGGTGTGTTGCTGAACAAAGAGATTGTAAGGTGCAGGTTCGTAGTTCCTTGAAAGTGGAGTTGCAGCCAGACAGGACAGTGAAGAAAGCATTCAGTACGCTTGACTTTATTGGTCAATGCATTGAATATAAGAGTTGGGAGGGCATTTTGCGGCTGTACAGGACATTGGTGAGGCCACTTTTACAATTCTGGTCTCCCAGCAAAAGGAAAGATATTGTTAAGCTTGAAAGAGTTCAGAAAAGATTTACAAGAATGTTGCCAGGGTTGGAGGGTTTGAGCTATAGGGAGAGGCTGAATAGGCTGAGGCTATTTTCCCTGCAACATCAGAGGGTGAGAGGTGATCTTATAGAGGTTTACCAAATCACAAAGGGCATGGATAGGATCAACAGTCCATGTCTTTTTCCTAGGGAAGGGGAGTCCAAAACTAGAGGGCATAGATTTAAAGTGACCGGGGAAAGATATAAAAGGGACCTAAGAGGCAACTTGTTTATGCAGAGGGTGGTGCATGTATGGAATGAGCTGCCAGAGGAAGTGGTGGAGGCTGGTACAATTACAACATTTAAAAGGCATCTGGATGATTATATGAATAAGAAGGGTTTAGAGGGATATGGGCCAAATGCTGGTAAATGGGACTGGATTAATTTAGGATATCTAGTCAGCACAGATGAGTTGGACCAAAGAGTCTGTTTCCATGCTGTACAGCTCTATCACCCTATGTGTCTACTCCAGCTTATCATTTTCCAGAATGTTCCTTTCCTACAATCCATAATCTTTTAAAACTCACTTGACCACAAAGATTTGGACAAACAAACTCTTCAAATAATTCTCACTGTTGGATGGGATTTATTAGGGAATTTCCCAGTTGAAGTGCGATCAACCAGGAGGAGATTTTGAAACTAACCCATTGTCCTGAACCATGGTCTCCAAGCTTCCTGGTGCATAAGAAACCAGCTCCATTTCCAAAGTAGGGCCTGCATGAAGGATTTGACAAGGAAAAATTTCTCTACTACATTAAACTCCCTAGCTCAAATGTCATCAAACAATAGCACGCAAAGTTGTGATGAATGATATTTAACAGGGCAGTTTACAGCCTCTCATGACCCTTAAATATTGACTTTAATTGAAACTAATGTATTTTAGTGTCTACAATTAACCTGGAGTACAAAATGTGAGCAGGCTGTAATTCCACTCGAAGATAATTTACTGCTCTAACTCCCAATCTCCATCAGGTGGTAAACCTCCTGAACCATCACTGCATGTTGAAAATGCCCAAGGCCTTCTGTTTATGATCCTCCAGCTAATAGGAATCCCATATAAACCATTGCCCATAATGTAGCCCTGTAATATTCCCTGATATAACACACTTTGATTATGGTTCTCTTGGTAATGCGAAACCATAACACAAGCTGGACTCTAAGTCTCTTACTGAGGGAAAACTGCATTAAATGCTCTTTCGCTCACACTTCAATACAACATCCTTTGGTGCATATATTATTCTAACAGTATTGTAGGGAGGATGTGGACCTTGACTTAAGTGTTAGCACTCCTGCCTCCGATGGAGAAAGTAACGCGTTGAGTTCTGATGAGGAGTCACCGGACTTGGAACGTGAACTCTGCTCTCTCCCCACAGGCCTGCTGCGTTTCTCCAGCAATTTCTGTTTTCATTTCAGATCTCCAGCATCTGCCGTTCTTCATTTCATTTCGCACGCGCCGACTCCCACTCCAGAATCTTCAGCGCATGAATCTTAGGCGACGCTCCGTTCTTCGTTGGACGTATTAGATCCCAAACCATTATTCATTAAAGAAGAGTTCCGTTTGGCATCACAGCTAATATTTATCCTACAGCCAACTTCTCAGGTACAGATGCCGAGTCATTTCCACACTACAGTTCCAGAGAGCTTTGTCTGTGCAAATTGGCTCTCATATTGCTCTGCTCTACAACATTGACAACATTTCACAAATACTTTGGTGACTGTGGATGGCTTTGTGATCATGTAAGACACACTAGTGCAAGATATTTGAATCAGAGATAGTAGGAACTGCAGATGCTGGAGAATCCGAGACAACAAGGTTCAGGGCTGGAGAAGGGTCTAGGCCCGAAACGTCAGCCTCTCTGCTCCTATGATGCTGCTTGGCCTGCTGTGTTCATCCAGCCCTGAACCTTGTGCAAGATGTTTCTTTGATTTACATCATAATGATGGCTTATCTCTATAGAACTCTTTTAGTTGTTAAGCTTGGCTAAACAAAGCATTGGTTAACATATACAGAGGAAAATCAAAGTGGGTGAGGTTGGGATGCAATTGCATGGTGATATTGTCACCGGGTTGGCAGTCCTGAGGCGCAGCTTAGTTCTGCTGGGACAACGTGTTCAAATCCCAGCATGCAAAGCTAATGGAATTTCATTCATAAAACTGGAATTCTAACTCAGCCGTGGAGACCATGTAACCGCTGTTGTAAACTCCATCTGGGTCACCCCTGAGTCCTCAGGGAATAAAAACTGCCATCCTTACCCGGTCTGCTCCTCTCGTGACCCTTAAATATTGATATTAAATATTAAATATTGACCCTCATATTGACCCGTAGAAGTGTAATTGAATCTTAACTGCTCACTGAAATGACCAAGCAAGCCATCAGTTGCAGCTAAACTCTACAAAGTCTAAAACAAATGGACACACAATGTCAACATAGGCTGGAACGCAGCTTTGTTGCTTGCTGCTCCTTCACTGTCGCTGGGTCAAAATTCTGGAATTCCCTCCCTAAGGGCATTGTGGGTCTACAGTGTTTTAAGAAGGCGACTCACCACCACCACCTCCTCTTGGAGCAGACAATAAACCCTGGTGATGGCCATTTCCCACGAAGGGCAAAATTAAAAATAATTATTACCCTAACAGTGTTGGTATGAGGGAAAAAAAACAGTTCTGAGGAAGGGTCACCGGACCCGAAACATTAACTCTGTGTTTTCCTGCACAGATGCTGCCAGACCTGCTGAGCTTTTCCACGAACTTGTTTTTGTTCCTGATTTACAGTAACTGCATTTCTTTCAGTTTTTATTTAGTGTCCATGTAAGCCTGTATTAACCCTGCAATCGTCGGGCCCAAAGCAATCTTGGCTTCACTTGGGATCAGGGTCAGTTTCATGATCATGCTGCGCTGTGCACTTGAAACAAAACCACATGTCGCAATCAAGTTTGCATGAGTGTTGCAGGCTATTCGACTGCAAAAGGGATCACATCCTAGCCTGTCCTGTCCTCACTTATATCGAAACATTTTTAGTTAGAGGCTCAGTGAACGGACTGGGGAACATATGTTGAAACTAGAGCAGAGAACGCTGGAGGAGCTCAGTGGGTTGGGCAGATTCTGTGCGGAGAGAGAGAGAGTTAACATTTTGAGTCCAGTGGCCCTTCTTCAGATTGAAGCCAAAAATTTCCTGTTTAAATGAAGAAACCACATGTAGCTATTACGTTTACCATTTTATTTTCAGCTCAGGGGTTACATTTGATTCTATATTTTCTTTTTCTCGTAAACGTATCCTGTTGATACGAAATGTCAACTTATTCGACATGGCCAAAGATGGATGACCCCCTGGACCACCTAATACCTTATAAACCACAGTGAGACATTTTCTCAAAACAGAGTCAATGACCATAGCAGAGATCCGACCAAGGATTTCCCAAAGTCGGGGTTAAGGGCCCCAGTGGGGTCACAAGTTGACATTTTGGGGTCACGACCTACCAGGCAGCAATGGCTGCTGAGGAGTTCTACTTCCTGCTTCATCAACTCTCATGGGTTTCTACTTCCTTCTTCCCCATCACCCTTAGTCTTCTCTCCACTCAGCCCCCACCATTTCCAAATGGGGTCATAGTGGCAAAAGGTTTGCAGAACACTGTCCTAACCATTTGTTTGCTTCACGGCTGTACGGCACATTGGTTAGGCCCCGCTTGGAACACTGCGTTCAATTCTGGTCTCCCAGCTATAGGAAAGATGTTGTGAAACTTGAAAGGGTGTAGAAAAGATTTACAAGGATGTTGCCAGGATTGGAAGGTTTGATCTAAAGGGAGAGGCTGAATAGGCCGAGGCTTCTTTCCTTGGAGCATCAGAGGCTGAGGTGTGACCTTATAGAGGTTTATAAAATCATGAGGGGCATGGATAGGCATGATCTTTTTCCCATGGTAGGAGGGTCCAAAACTGGAGGCCATAGGTTTAAGGTGAGAGGAGAAAGAGACTTGAGAGCTAACTTTTTCACACAGAGGGTGGTACATGCATGGAACGAGCTGCCAGAGGGGGTGGTAGATGCAGGGACAATTACATTTAAAAGGCATCTGGATGGGTATATGAATGTGAAGGGTTTAAAAGGATATTGGCTAAATGCTGGCAAATGGGTCTAGATTAATTTAGAATATCTGGTCAGCATGGACGAGTTGGGCTGAAGGGCCTACTTCTGTGCTGTACGTCTCTATGACGCTATGGTGTTGTTCCTTTTTGAAATTACCTCGAACTCAATGGCTATTCCTTTTTAATCCTTCCACCAATGGGAAAATCCCATTGCTGCTTCTGGGAGCTTGCTGTGCTCTAATTGGTCACCACATTTCCAGGATTACAACTATGATTACACCTCAAAAATACCTATTTGCTTTTAAAACATATTCTTCCTCCTGTTTTTATTTGGATGTTTAGTCTTCTCGTTTGTACACCCTGAAGAATCTCCTTATGTATCCTGGCAATATTTATTCATCAACTATATTGGCTAAAACTGATAATGCAGTCATATGAGTATACAGGCATTAGGAGTAGAAAGAGGCCATTCTGCCCCTCGGGTCATTCTGCCATTCAATAACCTCGTTGCTAATCTGTTTGTGATTCAAATTCCACACTCCCACCAAATCGCAAGGACTTTTGATTCCCCTTGTCTCACAGCAATCTGTCTACCACCACCTCAAAAATATTCGATGACCCCCATCTCTCTTTTCTTCTGAGGCAGAGAACTCCAAACTTGCCCAACCCTCTGAGAGGAAAATAAAATTCTCCCCATCTTGCTCCTAAAAAGGACAATTTCTAAGTTTTAACCAATGCCTAGAGTCATGCAGCACAACAGGCCCTTTGGCCCACTTACATTAATTTCACCTTCCAGCCCATAGCCTTGAATGTTACGATACTTTAAGTGTTCATTCGTGTACTTTTCAAAGGTCATGAGGTTTCCCGTCTCAACTGCCCACCCCCCACCCCAGTCAGTGCATTCCAGATTCCTACTATCTTCTGGGTGATCACAAATTTTCATCAAATCCCACCTAAACATCCTGCCTGGCCCATTAGTTCTAGACTTGTCCACTGGTCATGGCTAATTATGGGAGCTTGCTATGCATCAGTTGGCTCCCCTTTTCCTACATTAGTGATCACACTTGGCTGTAAAATGCTTGGTAGACTCTGAGCATGTGAAAGGCACTACATAAATGCAGCTCCTTCATCTGTCCCTTGGATAGAATTCTGCCTGTTGACTGAGCAGCTCACAGGCAGAAAGAGTGTTGAAGGTTTCAGGTAAATCCCCAGCCTGTATCAGTGTGAATTAACCCTTCATTTTTATACTAGTCCCATTAAATTGAAATCCTGGTGTGGGCAGCCTGCAAGATGGCTCTTTGGGGAACCAGAGGAGGTGGATGGGAGGTTTTTATTGATCTCCTGGGTCTGATTGATGCTACTATGGTGTGCTACCTACCATTAAACATCTCTTTACAAACAACTAATTTTCCCTCTAATTTATATCTAAATTGAACATTAAATGTAAAGCCACTGCTGCATTTCTGACCAGAACGGGCACTCAGTGCCAATAATGAAACCTGTGGTAATGGGATCTCTCCTCATCCAGAGAGAATTATCTCTTCACTCATAAACCTGTTACTCCCTCAGCTGGGCCTTTGGTAGTTTTTAAGATATTTCAGGTATAAAGAAGTATTTCCCTGGTTGCAGTAAGCTTTCAGTGCTTAATATTCATATGTTAAGCATATTTTAGTTCATAAAGTGCATACTTTGTTGAAGCTTTTGGTCTTGTACTCATCAGGATAATTGGAAAGAAATACTGATTTGGTATTCTCGCTAATTATTCTGATGACTGAAAGACAGAAAGCTTTAACAAAACGTATTTTATCATTAACACTTTATATAATATACGTGTGCGTGTGTGTGTGTGTGTGCTTGTGTGTGTGAGTGTGTGTTTGTGTGTGTGTGTGTATGTGCGAGTGTGTGTCTGTGTGAGTGTGTGTCTGTGTGTGTGAGTGTGTGTGTGTG
>NC_063370.1:12343566-12376390 GCF_021869965.1 Rhincodon typus
CCCTCCTGTCTCCAACCTCTGTTCCATGACTGTCCATTGGTCAACAAAGATGCGCTTTGGCCATCTGTCACTAGTGAATACCAACGGGGTGCTACAATTGGAAGACAAACCTGACTGTTAACCAACACCCCCCTTTTCGTGTTCCAACAGTTCTATAATTAATAAAACAGACGTATTCAAAGGAAAAGCAACACTTTAGTTAATTTTACGCCTGGGTTGTCGGGATCTTTAGTTCTTGGAGAGTTCAGCTGCATTGCTAGAGGGATGACAATGCTCGCCTGTAATCATGGGAGTGTAGGCCAACAAAAGTCAGGGCATTGAACTGGAGGAGAATTGAAAAGGAGGCACTCATTGGCAAAGAGTAACACACCATGAGTTGCAACGACAAATCAAAGTACTTAAAAAGAGTTGGAACCACGTTGAAAGTTTCCAGTGAAAGGCTGGGAGAGCGAGTTACCATGGAAATGGGACACTGGCCGGTGCAGAATGTAGAAGATGAGGCCCTCTTTGCACAGACCAGAAACTGTCCTGGGAATTTGTAGAAAGGATCCCAAGATCACAACAGAGATTTGTAACTGTCCTTTAACCCTGGCTCAACAGCATGGGGCATTAATATCACACTTTTAAGGACATAAAACATCCCATGGGACCTGCCAGAATCATAATAAAGCAAATTTTGACAGGATTTTGATCTATTTGGAGATGACTAAAATCTTTCTGATGGGAGACAGGTGCTTAAAAATCATCTTATTTATTCTCTCATGGGACATGGGCATCACCGGCAAGGTCAGTGTTTGTTGCCCGTCCCTGATTGCTCCTTGAGCTGAGTGGTTTGTTCAGTCATAGAGTGATACAGCACAGAAACAGACCCTTCAGTCCAATCACTCCGTGTCAAACATAATCCCAAACTAAACTAGAGCCGCCTGCCTACACAGTCATAGAGTCAAATTAAGAATCAACCACATCGCTGTGGGTCTGGAGTCACGTATAGGCCAGACCGGGCTGTTATTCCATAATCCATAGCCCCTGCTGGGACCATTTTCTTGAGAAGGCATTGCACAAATGCAGGTCACTGTTTCCTGCAGTGAGAGGGATAAGTAACACTCAGGGATCATACGGACTGGTGTAAACCTCTCACAGCCTCCTATTAATGTGGTAGGATATGAAAGGCCTTTGATCTTTCATGTTATCTGAAACTGATACTTGGTCACACCCAGGATTGGGTTCCTGTATTGCTGCATTTCCTGTCTCACTGTCCCATGCCACCTTGGATAGTGCTCTCATCGTCTGTTACTGATTATCCCTCAATTACAGCCTCTTCGCTCCTTTCTCTGGGCGGGATTGAGTGACCCCGAAGGTATGAAAGGGTCTATGCAGCAAAATATGAAGCATCTCTGCCCATCCATTGTCCACTGTCACCAACAAAGAGTTGCAGAAATGTACGCAGTCAGTAATATTTATCTCCTGTCTCTCCCACATCCCTTAGGTCCTTCTTTCCAATATTCGTGGCTATGCTGTGTAGTCGCTGGGATTTCTGCCTCCGTCTCTCAATCTCTTTCTTCCCTTTACAGCCTCCTTGAGATTGTAATCTTTGACTAAGCTTTGGGTCCCTAGTCCTAATACCAGAACTTTGTTTTACCTGCATTTGGCCCATATCCCTCTAAACCTTTCCTAGACATGAACCTGTCTAAACTTAAATGTTTAAATATTGTAATTGCACTCATCTCTACCACTTCCTCTGGCAGTTCATTTCATACACGCACCACCCTCTGCATGAAAAAGTTGCCCCTCAGATCCCTTTTAAATCTTTCCCCTCTCACCCTAAACCTATGGCCTCTCATTTTGTGGACTCCCCTACCCTGGGGAATAGGCCTTGGCTATTCCCTTATCTATGCCCCTTGTGATTTTATAAACTTCTATAAGGTCACCCCTTAGCCTCCTACACTCCAGGGAAAAGAGTCTCAACCTATCCTTATAACTCAAACCCTCCAGTTTCGGTAACATCCTTGTAAATTGTTTTTGCATTTTTTCCAGTTTAACAACATCCTTCCCATAACAGAGAGACCAGAATTCTACGCAGTACTCCAAATGTGGCCCTGGCAATGTCTTGTACAGCTGTAACATGTTGTCCCAACTCCTGGTCAGCACAGAAGATTTGGGCTGAAGGGCCTGTTTCCGTGCTGTTTGGCTCTATCACATAGAATAGCATTGAACTAACTTTGCTAGTTGCTTCATTGCAACCTTATATCAGAGATGACTGACCTCCAGTAATCACAGCTATTCATCTATGTGCCAGGTATGAATTCAATCAATGTACTTTTTCCCTCCCTGATTTCTATTTGTTAGAGCTCCTGGATGCCACACTCAGGCAAAGACTGACTTGATAGCAAGGTCATTCACTCTCACCTCACCTCTCGGTGAGGTTTCATCTTATCTCTCCAGACATTCGTCCCAGCCTCTGGATCGTTGGTTCTGGATTATCCCCACATCAACCTGCCACTTCAAAAAGTATCTTGATGAACTGTGGATACCGTTAGCTAGGCAGCACTTGTTGCCCTAAGGGGACATTTAAGAGACAACCCCACTGCTGTGGGTCTAGATTAATATGTAGGCTAGACGTGGTAAGGACGGCAGATTTCCTTAAAAGACGTTAGTGAACCTGATGGATTTTTGCATCAATTGGTTACATAGTCACTATTAGGCGAGCATTTATTCCAGATTCCATTAGATTCAAACCTTCGCTTGAATCCAAATCATAAGCCCAGGGTTAATAGCCCAGTGACATTACCTTGTTCCCTTGTCCCTGCTATCTTCTTCCATCAATTCTTTCCACACTTCCCTCATCCGTTTACCGGCAAAATCATCTCTGTCCATTTTTGATTTTATTGCAATTTATTAATTCTATTCCCACCCCGGAACCAAAATCTGTAAAAGCCCGAAATCAAACAAAAATTCTGAAAATCCCAGCAGATCAGGCAGCATCCATGGAGAGAGAGCACAGACGACCTTTCATCTGAGCTGAGGTGAAGTGTGGAGGGGTCAGTATTTATGGTATAGTGGAGTGGGGGGGTGTTGGAGCGCTGGGGGGAAAAGTGCAGATTAAGCAACCCGAATGTGAGAACGGCAGAACAATGGTGTGTCTAGCTGCCAGACTGGAAAGAAGAGACTGGAGTTGGGGGGAGGGAGAGAGAGGACACGGTGACAGAGAATGCAACAAGTAAAACTAAAAGAAAAGGAAGAGACTGAAGTTGGTTCACAATTTGAAGATGTTGAACTCATCTTAACTTAAAGTCAACTCAACTGAACTTAAACTCAACTTGAAGTCTGGAAGGCTGTAAAGTACCTAGTCCGAAGATGAGATGTTGTTCCAACAGTTTGCGCTGTGACTCACTGGAACACAGGAACATGCTGAGGACAGATAAGTGGGGCACACTCACACACACACACACACACACTCACTCACTCAAACACACACACACACACACTCACACTCACACACATACACACACACTCACTCAAACACACACAGACACACACACACACACACACAGACACACAGACACACACACTCACACACACACAGACACACACACTCACACACACACACAGACATATACACTCACACACACACTGACTCACACACACACACACACTCACACACACTCACACACACACAGACATACACACACACACAGACATACACACACACTCACACACACACACTGACTCACACACACACACACTCACACACACACACACTCACACACACAGACATACACACACTCACACTCACACTCACACAAACACACACACATACACAAACACACACAGACACACACACACTCACACACACACGCACAAGCTCTGGCCTTGAAGTGCCTTGGGACCTCCTAAAAGATATGTCGAGGAATCACCGTTCTTGTTTTACTTCAGCAGTTGATGGAACCCATTGGAAAGCATCTGGATCTGGGGAAAATGCTCCCCTCATCACCCACCCCCCCCCACCCCAGCGCAATCCTCTCTATGCTATCGGTGACCACATCTATGACGATGTGCAGCTTAAGCTGTTGTTATTTAAGCCATGATCTTTGGCATGTGAACCAACAGCTCTGGAAACTGAGCACTTGCGATACAATGCTGTTTACATCCCGTTCGGCCGGTTTGTCCAGTTCAAATTCCATTGGCTTTGACAAGGGCGAGATGGAGCTTTGAAAAGTGTGTCAGTTCCCGGGGCATGTGGTGGGGAGGGTGTGGAAAATAGCGGGTGGTGTGGGGTGCTGGGGGAGTGTGCTCAGTGCCCGTGGCGTGGGAAGGGAGAGTTGGAAATCGCAGGAAAAATCCAGGCATGTGGAAAAAACTGAGGGTTTGGATTGAAGCTCCATGTAACACATTTATATAATTCCTGGATTAATCCAGAACTCAGAACATAGAGGCATAGAGCTGAACAGCACGGAAGCAGACCCTTTGGTCCAACTCATCCATGCTGACCAATGTCCTAAATTAATCTAGATCCATTTGCCAGCATTTGGCCCATATCCCTCTAAACCCTTCCTATTCATGTGCCCATCCAGATGCCTTTTAAATGTTGTAATTGTACCAGCTTCCACCACTTCCTCTGGCAGCTCATTCCATACACGCACCACCCTCTGTGTGAAAATGTTGACCCTCAGGTCCCTTTTAAATCTTTCCCCTCTCACCTTAAACCTGTGCCCTCTAGTTTTGGACTCCCTTACCCTGGGGGAAAATACCTTGTCTATTTACCCTATCCATGCCCCTCATGATTTTATAAACCTCTACAAGGTCACCCCTCAGCCTCCGACGCTCCAGGGAATATAGCCCCGGTCTATTCAGCCTCTCCCTGTAGCTCAAACCCTCCAACCCTGGCCACATCCTTGTAAACCTTTTCTGAATCCTTTCAAGTTTCACAACATTTCTACCTATAGCAGGGAGACCAGAATTGAATGCAGTATTCCAAAGATAGTAGGAACTGCAGATGCTGGAGAATCTGAGATATCAAGGTGTAGAGCTGGATGAACACAGCAGGCCAAGCAGCATAGAGGAGAAGGAAAGCTGACGTTTTGGGCCTAGACCCTTCATCAGAAAAAAAAAACAACCAATGTCCCATACAGCTGCAGCATGACCTCCCAACTCCTGTACTCAATGCACTGGCCAAGAAAGGCAAGTGTACCAAACACCTTCTTTACTATCCTGCCTACCTGTGACTCCACTTTCAAAGAACTATGAACCTGCATTCCAAGGTCTCTTTGTTCAGCAACACTACCCAGGACCTTACCATTAACTGTATAAGTCCTGCACTGATTTGCTTTTCTAAAATGCAGTGCCTCACATTTATCTAAATTTAACTCCATTTGCCACTCCTTGGCCCATTGGCCCATCTGATCAAGATCCTGTTGTACTCTGAGGTAACCTCCTTTACTGTCACTTACACCTCCAATTTTGGTGGCATCCGCAAACTTACTAACCATATCTCCAATGTTCACATCCAAATCATTTATATAAATGACGAAAAGCAGTGGACCCAGCATCGATCCTTGTGGCACACCGCTGGTCACAGACCTCTAGTCTGAAAAGCAACCCTCGACTACCACCCTCTGTATTCTACCTTTGAGCCAGTTCTATCTCCATATAGTTAGTTCTCCCTCTATTCCACAAGATCTAACTTTGCCAACCAGCCTACCATGAGGAACCTTGTCGAACGCCTTACTGAAGTCCATATAGATCACATCCACCACTCTACCTTCATCAATCCTCTTTGTTACATCTTCAGAAAACTCAATCAAGTTAATGAGATACGATTTCCCATGCACAAAGCCATGTTGACTATCCCTAATCAGTCCTTGTCTTTCCAAATACATGTAAATCCTGTCCATCAGGATTCCCTCCAACAACTTGCCCACCACCGATGTCAGGCTCACTGGTCTATTGTTCCCTGGCTTTTCCTTACCACCTTTCTTAAATAGTGGCACTGTGTTAGCCAGCCTCCAGTCTTCCGGCACCTCACCCACGGTTATCGATGATACAAATATCTCAGCGAGGGGCCCAGCAATCTCCTCCCTGGCTTCCCACACAGTTCTAAGGTACACCTGATCAGGTCCCAGGGATTTATCTACCTTTATGTGTTTTAAGACATCCAACACCTCCTCCTCCTCTATAATATGTACGTTTTTCAAGAAGTCGCTATTTATTTCCCCACGTTCCCTATCTTCATATCCTTGCCCACAGTAAACACTGATGCAAAATACTTGTTTAGTATTTCCCCCAAATCCTGTGGTTCCATACATAGGTGGCCTTGTTGATCTTTAAGGGGCCCTATTCTGTCCCTGGTTATCCTTTTGTCCTTAATGTATTTGTAGAATCCCTTTGGATTCTCTTTAACCCGATCTGCCAAAGATATCTCATGTCCCTTTATTGCTGTCCTGATTTCCCTCTTAAGTATACTCCTACTGCCTTTATGCTCTTCTAGGGATTCACTTGATCTCTGTTGTCTGTACCTGACATATGCTTTCTTCTTATTCTTGACCAAAACCTCAATTTCTCTCATCATCCAGCATTCCCTACACCTACCAGCTTTGCCCTTCACCCTAACAGGAACATACTGTCTCTGGAGGAAGGGTCACTGGACCCAAAACGTTAACTCTGTTTTCTCCTTCACAGACGCTGCCAGACCTGCTGAGCTTTTCCAGCGACTTTGTTTTCGTTCCTGATTTACAGCGTCCGCAGTTCTTTCGGTTTTTATGCTGTCTCTGGACCCTCATTATCTCATTTTTGAAGGTTTCTCATTTTCCAGTCGTCCCTTTACCTATGAACATCCATTCCCGAGTCATAAAGTTATACAGCACAGAAACAAACCCTTCGGTATGACCCGTTCATGCCAATCAGATATCCTAGATAAATCTAGTCTCATTTGCCAGCATTTGGCCCATGTCCCTCTAAACCCTTCCTATTCATGTACCCATCCAGATGCCTTTTAAAAGTTATTATTTTACCAGACTCTAACACTTCCTCTGGCAGCTCGTTTCATACACCCTCTACATGAAAATAACTGCCCCTTAGGTCCCTTTTAAATCCTTCCCCTCTCACTTTAAACCTATGACCTCTAGTTTTGGACTCCCCTACCCTGGGGAGGAAGACCTTGACTACTCACCCTATCCATGTCCCTAATGACACTCTTCAGCCTCTGATGCTCCAAGGAAGAAAAGCCCCAAACTATCCAGCCTCTCTCTATAGCTCGTAAAAATATAAGACCATAAGAACCAGGAGTGGGAGTAGGCCAACTGGCCCTCTGGCCTGCTCCACCATTCAATAAGATCATGGCTGATCTTCTTACAAACTCAGCTCCACTTACCCACCTGCTCACCGTTAGCTTTACTGTTCAAAAATCTATCTATCTTTGCCTTAAAAACATTCAATGAGGAAGCCTCAACTGCTTCACTGGGCAGGGAATTCCACAGATTTGGGTGAAGAAGTTCCTCCTCAGCTCAGTCCTAAATCTGCACCCCCTTACTTTGAGGCTATACCCCCTCATTCTAGTTTCACCCACCAGTGGAAACAATCTCCCTGCTTCTGTCTTATCTATTCCCTTCAGAATTTCATATGTTTCTATAAGACTTCCCCCTTATTCATCTAAATTCCAATGAATATAGTCCCAGGCTACTCAATTTCTCCTCATAAGCCAACCCTCTCAATTCCAGAATCAGCCTAGTGAACCTCTTCTGCATCCCCTCCAGGGCCAGTACATCATTTCCCAAGTAAGGAGACCAAAACTGTACACAGTATCCCAGGTGTGGCCTCACCAACAGCTGCAGCATAACCTCCCTAAGGGTCAAAGCCTCCAACCCTGGCAAGATCCTTGTAAATTTTTTCTGTACCCTTTCAGGTTTAACAACATCTTTCCCATAGCAGGGAGACCTGAAATGAGCGCAGTCTTCCAAAAGTGGCCTAACCAATGTACGGTACATCCACCATATGACATCCTAACTTCTTTACTCAATGCAGTGATCAATAAAGGAAAGCATACCAAACACCTTCTTCACCACCCTGTCTACCTGGGACTCCACTTTCAAGAAACTATGAACCTGTACCCCAAGGTCTCTTTGTTCAGCAACACTCCCCAGGATGCTACCATTATGTGTAGACATCCTGCCCTGATTGGACTTAGAGTTGGGTGTGGATGGTGTTGTTGCTACACTAGAACTGCTTGTTTTTATTAACTGCTTGTTAGAGTGGTTAGTTATAATCTTACAAAATCACTTCAATTCGGGAGAGGTCCCGACAGACTGGAGAATAACGATGCAACACCATTTCAGGAAAGGAAGGAGATGGAAAGCAGGAAATTGTAGGCCAGTCAGCTTAACTTCAGTCATAGGGAAACCGTTTGCTTCCATTTTTGAGGGGGATACCAGTCACAATCTGGTCAGGCAGAGTCAACATGGTCTTGTGAAAGAAAAATTATGGGAGTTTTTTTTGAGGAAGTATTAAGCAAAGTAGATAAAGGGGAACCTGTAGATGTGGTGGACTTAGATTTCCAAAAGGTGCCAGAGTTCATGGTGTAGAGGGTGACATTAGAAATGGTAAAGGATTGGTTATCCAACAGGGGGAAGAGGGTACAGAATAGAAGATGTATTTTCAGGTTGGAAAACTGGAAGTAATGGCGTGTCTCTGGAGTTAGAGCTGGAACCTGAGCTCTTTACAATCTGTATCCATGATGTGGAGGCAGGGACCAAACACACAGTAGCTACATTTCTTGATGATGCCAAGATAGACAGGAAAGTATGTTGTTATAGGGAGATCGAGTCTGCAAAGCGATATAGAAATGTGAAGGGAGTGGGGAGAAAAGTTGGCAGAGGGAGTACAAAGTGGAAAAGATGTCAACTTTGGGAGGAGGAATTTTAAAAAAAAAAGTATACTTGTTAAACCGTAGAATCTCTACAGTATGGAATCAGGCTATTTGGCCCATCAAGTCCACACCGACCCTCTGAAGAGTATCCTGCCCAGATCCCCACCCTACCCTTGTATTTTGCATGGTTAGACCAACAGTCCAAAGCTGCGCAGGCTGAGTGGATTGGCCATGGGAAATGCAGAGTTACAGGGATAGGGAGGGGGTTTGGGCTGGGTCTGGGTGGGATGCTCTTCAGAGGGTCAATATGGATTCATAATACCAAATGGCCTTCTTCTACACTGCACGATTCTATAAACTATAATCCACACAGCCCTGGACACTATGGGCAATTTAGCATGGCCAATCCACCCTAACCTGCACATTTTTGGACTGTGGGAGGATACCCACAGACATGGGGAGGACATGCAAATGCCACACAGACAGTCGCCCAAGGATGGGATCAAACCCAGCTCCCTGGGTACCACGAGGTAGCAGTGCTAACCACTGAGCCACCATGTTGTCTTTGGAACTGCAAAGAGATTGCAGGACCCGGCAGCAGAGAGGGATCTGGTTGACCTGGACATGGATCAAGAAAAGTTAGTCTGTAGGTATAGCAAGCGATTAGAAAGGTAAATGGAATTAGGGTGGCACGGTGGCTCAATAGTTAGCACTGCTGCCTCACAGTGCCAGGGACCTGGGTTCAATTCCACCCTCAGGTGACTGTCTGTGTGGCGTTTGCACATTCTCCCTGTGTCCGTGTGGGTTTCCTCCCACAGTCCAAAGATGTTCAGGTTAGGGTGGATTGGCCATGCTAAATTGCCCATAGTGTACAGGGATGTGTAGATTAGGTGGGAGGTAAGGGGATGGGGATGGTTGGTGTGGACTTGTTGGACCGACAGGCCTGTTTCCACACTGTAGGGATTCTATGATTGAATTTGATGTTTATTGCCAAGGGAATAGAAGAGTAGAGAAGTTTTACTGCAGCTGTCCTTGGTGAGACCACCTCTGAGATACTGTGTACAGTTTTTTTTAAAGAATCCCTACAGTGTGGAAACAGGCCCTTTGGCCCAACATGTGTACACTGACCCTCAGAGCATCCCACCCAGACCCATCCCCCTATAACCCCCCTAATCTACACATCCCTGATGACCACAGGCAATTTAGTATGACCAACCCATCTAACCTGCACATCTTTGGACTGTGGGAGGAAACCCACGCAGACACAGGGAGAATGTGTAAACTCCACACAGACAGTTGCCTGAGGCAGGAATTGAACCCATGTCCCTGGTGCTGTGAGGCAGCATTGCTAGCCACTGTGCCACTGTGCCACCCCTTTAGCCTCCTTATTTGTAAAAGGATGTAATTGCATTAGAAGTCATTCAGAAAAGATTCATTGATTCATTCCTGGGATAAAGGGTTTGTCTGAAGTAAGGTTGCGTAGGTTGAAAGTTTGAAGAATGAAGGGTAATCTTCTTGAAACATAAATGACCCTGAAGGGGCTTGACAGGGCAGAAACTGAGGGGATGTTTCCCATCTTGGGGAGACACAGATTAAAAACAAACGGTCTGACTTTTAAAATGGAAAAGGGAACATTTTTCTCTCAGAGAGTCAGGAGTCTCGAATTCTCATCCCCAGAGAGTGGCAAGGTTAGAGTTGTTGAATATGTTCAATGGACAGGTTTTTGGTTGATAAGGGAGGTAGGTCATTTAGGACTGAGAGGGGGAGAAATGTCTTCACCCAGAGAGCGGGGAGTCTGTGGAATTCACTACCATTAGCAAGTCATTGAGGCCAAAGCATTGAACGTTTTCAAGGGGAGTTAGATATAGTTCTTAGAGCTAAAGGGCATGGGGGAGAAAGATGGAACAAGGGACTGAGGTGGATGATCAGCCACGATCATATTGAATGATAGTGTAGGTTCGAAGGACTGAATGGCGTACTCCTGTTTTCTATGTTTCTATATTTAAGGAAGTTGAAGATTTTGGGAGGCAGATGTGAAGTCGAATCCACAACCAGATCAGCTACGTTCTTTTTAAAGGACAGAACTGACTCAAGGGGCAGAGTAGCCTGCATCTGATCCTATGTCCCCATAGTCCTATGCTTGTGACCTGCCCAGCTTTTATTGTACAACCAGCAGCACCAAAGCAAAAATGATTCAGCCATTTATCTTGCTGCTTCTGTGGTGTCTTGTTATCAGCAAATCGGCTTCCCTCCCATTCCCATTTCTCTCATTTCCAATATAGCCTACACTTTGGAAACTGCTAAGTATATTCAAAGCTTCAGAGTTTGTGAAAAGAGCTGAGACAAAGAACTGGTTCCTTCTTACTTTGTCAATGAGTGTGTGCCTTTCTGCCTTTTGTCAGCAATGGCTGTAAGTCTGCAGGCAGATTCAAACAGCGGCTCCAACACTTGAGAGGCAATGGACTAGTGGTATTATTGCTGGGCTGCTAATCCAGGGGCCTAGGTTCAAATCCTCAGAGACAGCAAGACCTGCAGATGCTGGAGTCAGAGACAATACAGTGTGGAGTTGGAGGAACACGACAGGTCAGGCAGCATCAGAGAAGCAGGAAAGTTAACGTTTCGTGTTGGGACCCTTCTTCAAAAGGGTCAACTTTCCCATTCCTCTGATGCTGCCTGGCCTTCTGTGTTCCTCCAGCTCCAAACCGTGTTGTCTCTCAGTTCAAACCATGCCATGGTAAATGGTGAAATTTCATCCTGTGAACGAATAAAAAAAGAAAGAATTTTGATATATTGTAGATGTGAGAAATGGCATGTGGATTTAGTTGTGATATCTTTAAAACCTATTTCTCCATGGGGATCATTGCCAATGCCAGATTTTTAAAATTCATTCATAGTTTGAGGGCATCGCTGACTAGACCATTATTTATTGCTCATCCCTAATTGCCCAGAGGGTAGACAAGAGCCAACATCATTGCTGTAGGTCTGGAGTCACATGTAGTCCAGACCAGGTAAGG
The DNA here is from genome assembly GCF_021869965.1 of Rhincodon typus. Classification (NCBI taxonomy): domain Eukaryota; kingdom Metazoa; phylum Chordata; class Chondrichthyes; order Orectolobiformes; family Rhincodontidae; genus Rhincodon; species Rhincodon typus. The sequence continues at coordinate 12,355,438 of NC_063370.1, forward strand.
ATGGCAGTTTCCTTCCCTAAAGGATGTTAGTGAACCAGGTGGGTGTTTCCTGACAACGGATTCATGGTCATCATTAGACTCCTTAATTCCAGATATTTATTGAATTCAAATTCCACTATTTGGCATGGCGGGATTCGAACCCAGGTCCCCAGAACATTATCTGGGTCTCTGGATGAATAGTCCAGCAACAACACCACTAGACCATTGCCTCACCTTTGTTACCCATTCCTAATTGCCTCTGAATGTTGCGGCTCTCAAGGGGCATTTCAGAAGGCAACTAAGCCCATTGCCATGAGTCTGGAGTCACATGAAGTTTAGAAAAGGTAAGGACAGCAGAAATACCTTCCTTAAAAAGGCATTAGTGACCAGGATGGAGTTTTGTAACAATTGGGGATAGTTTTGTGATCACCATTGATAAGGCCAGGCGTGGGATTTGAACCTAGGGCCCCACTGCACGAAGCAGCATGTGTCAGGAGTCATAGACCATCGCCAATCTGTGGGACATTAGGTAGCAACATCTCCATACAACTGAATGAGGGTGGCACTATTTTCCAAAGCAACATGTGGCAATTGTAGCTTTTTAATGAAGGGAATTGTCTTTAAATAGCCTCTCGATTTCCAATATCGATAGCATGGGAATGAACAGCAAGAATGTGTAACTGCTGAATGACCTGAGCTCACAACCGGCTCTGAGGGATTGCTTTGATGATGATGGATGGCCCAGGTGTACTTTATAATTCAGAAGTGAAGTCAACCAGATTACATTCTGGCAAGGGTGTGTGGTCACTGCTGGACTATGTTCTCAGACAGTTCAACCTTATCCCAAAGCATGACGATGACATTATATTACCGAACATACTGCAATAATTTGTTGGTATGTCATAGAGTCATGGAGATGTGCAGCATGGAAACAGACCCTTCGGTCCAACTTGTCCATGCCAACATTGGAGGTGCAGTGGATAGCGAAGAAGGTTATCTCAGGGTACAACTGGACCTTGATCAGATGGGCCACTGGGCCAAGCATCAGCAGGTGGAGTTTAATTTAAATAAATGTGAGGTGTTGCATTTTTGGAAAGGCAAATCAGGGCAGGACTTATGCACTTAGTGGTAGCCTCCTGGGGAGTGTTGCCAAACACTTGGGGTGCAAGTTCATAGTTCCTTGAAAGTGGAATCACAGGTGGACAGGGTAGTGAAGAAAGTGTCTGGTACACTTACCTTGATCAGAGCATCGAGTATAGGAGTTGGGATATCATGTTGTGGCTGTAGAGGGCATCAGTGAAGCCAATTTTGGAATACATGTTCAATTCTGGTCTCCCTGTTAGCGAAAGGATGTTGTTAAACTTGAAAAGGCGCAGAAAAGATTGACAAGGATGTTGCTGGGACTAGAGAGTTGGGGCTATAAGGGGAGGCTGAGTAGGCTGGGGCTATTTTCCCTGGAGCATCACAGGCTGACGGGTGACCTTATAGAGGTTTATAAAATCATGAGGGGCATGGATAGGGTGAATAACCAAGATCTTTTTCCCCAGGTTATGCAAGTCTAAAGCTAGAGGGCATAGGCTTGATGTGAGAGGGGAAAGATTTAAAAGGGACCTCCTTCATTCCCTCCACTTTGTCTCTTGCTCCATTGAAGTTGTGAAGACCCCCATCATATGTGGGAGGTTGGCTTTAATCAGATGCTGACAGATGTACACCAGAGAGTTGCAGAAGCTAAATCATTGAGTTATATTCAAGGCACAGATTGCAGAACCCAAATTCACAAGAATAGTTCCATTCAGGAGGAAATTCAGAGGTGAAGATAGTTCGGAACATGGGACTATTTTCTCAAAGGGAAGAATGAGAGGAGATTTGTCTGAGGTGTTTCAAGCCATGATCCACATCAATGGAAACAGCACAGTCACTATCTCGGTGAAAATTAGAGTCAAAATCACTCTCTGTGTCATCAGACAACATATTGCAAGACATTGGCATAATGTTCTTTAGATCTTTTTTATGACCAGGGTTTGAGTGAAGATTTGTAGCACAGGTGCTGATTGTAGGTGTTGGTGTGATCGCCAAGCTGGGAGGTTTGATAGCAGATGTTTCGTCCCCTTACGAGGTGACATCCTCAGTGCTGTGGCGCCTCCTGTGAAGCGATGTTGTGCCAATTCGAATTTATATGGTCTGGTTTTTGCTGCTTCCAGTAGATGCTGGTTCTGGCTGTGCGTTGTAATGGTCGGTAATGCACAACAGGAATCAGCATCTACTGGTAGCAGCAAAACCCAGACCATATAAATTTGAACCGGCACGACCTCACTTCACAGGAGGCTCCATAGCACTGAGGATGTCACCTAGAAAGGGGACGAAACATCTGCTATCAAACCTCCCAGCTCGATGAACACACCAACATCTACATCTTTTTTTATGACATATAGAACTGTTCAGTTCCAGTTCTATCCCAAGGAATTAAACCCTCATTAGAGACATGTCTAAAAGGAAACCCTGAGATTTCTCAGTGCGGAAACTCGCAAACTAGAAAATAAAACTGAAACAATGTCACTCCGATCGTAACTAACACACTGTAGAACTGCAAGTGAAACTTCGAGACATTGAGTAGGCTGGGACTAAACATATTGGAATTTAGAAGAATGAGGGGGATCTTATAAAAACACATAAAATTATGAAGAGAATAAATAAGATAGAAACAGGGAGGCTGTTTCCCCTGGCCAGTGAAACTTGAACGAGAGGGCCTTGCCTCAAAATAATGGAGCAGATTTAGGACTGAATTGAGGAGAAACTTCTTCACCCAAAGGGTTGTGAATCCCTGCCCAGTGAAGCAGCTGAGGCTTCCTCATTGAATGTTTTTAAGACAAAGATCGATAGATTTTGAACATTAAAGGAAATAAGGGTTATGGTGAGTGGGTGGGTAAGTGGAGCTGAGTCCATGACAAGATCAGCCCTGATCTTATTGAATGGTGGAGGAGGCTGGATGGGCCAGATGCCCTATTCCTGCTCCTTTTTCTTATGTTCTTATACATTATCCTTCCACTTTGGACCTTGAGCTCTGAATAGAAATGTATTTATGAACTTTCATTACAATCCCATGAATGCACTGCCTCAAACAAATATTCCTAATGCCTTCTGTTCAAGGGGAACCGTGCAATTTCTCCAGTCCATCTTCTGATCTAAAATCCCTTCTCTGTGTAACATTCTTGCAAATAATTTCTGAAAATTCTCCAATGGGACAAGAGCAGGCTATTCAGCCCATTGAGCTGAATCATTGCTATCGTGGCTGATTGAACACGTCAATGCCTTTCACTCATCCCTCATTACCCTGTACAAGGGATTAAGAACTTTAGGACATTGATAATATTGAATGGGCTTTCATGAATGAAAAATGGTGGACACTGTGGCTGTCGGAGGACAGAGGGATGGGCTGGCAAGAATGGGATGCAATTAAGTTGATGTGGGGACGTGGAGTTAACATTGGGAAGAGTTAAAAATCTGCAATTAAACTTTTTCCTATGACCCAATTGATATGGTTTCCACTTGCAATGAGTCATGTCTCAACTCTGTTATCATCTTGGTGAATTTATTCTGAATGTTCTTTTTATGTTCTTTCTATAATATGGGTCTAAACACAGCACACAATTTTTTCAAGGTGTTGGGCGAATCTATTTCTTGATTACAACAGTTTACAGAGTCCAAGGTTTGTGAGGACAAGCGCCATGTCAGACCTCAGCTGGAGTATTGTGCACATTGCCAGCACGTTGTAGGAAGGATGTGAACATATTGGAGAGAATGCAAAAGCGGTTTACTAGAATGGCTCCAGAACGGAGAAATTTCAGGGATGAGGATAGATTGAAGAAGTTGGGCGTGTTCTCTTCGGAGAGAAGGATGCTGAAAGGGAAATTTGATAGGAGTTTTCAAAATCATGAGTGGATTGGACAGAGTAAATAGGGAGCTGTCCCTGCTCGTAAAAAGTACAAGAATGAGAGAGGCACGGATTTAAAGTGACGTGCAAAAGAAGCAAGGGTGATGTGAGAGAAAACTTTTTTTTATCCAGCGGGCGGGTAAGGTGTGGAATGCGCTGCCTGGAAACGTGGTGGCGGCAAGATCAATTGTGGAGCGGCATGGTGGCTCAGTGGTTAGCACCGCTGCCTCACAGCACCAGGGACCCGGGTTTGATTCCACCCTCAGGCAACTGTCTGTGTGGAGTTCTCCCTGTGTCTGTGTGGGTTTCCTCCGGGTGCTCCGGTTTCCTCCCACAGTCCAAAGATGGGCAGGCTAGGTGGATTGGCCATGCTACATTGCCCATAGTGTGTAAGCTGGGTGGATTAGCCATGGGAAATGCAGGGATACAGAGATAGAGTGGTGTCATGTGGGATGCCCTTCAGAGGATTGGTACAGACTCAATGGGCCAGATTACCTCAAGAGGTTAATTGGATGATCGTTTGTACAGGGTTCTTGGGGGAAAGACAAGATATTGGTACTGGGGAATAGAATGGGTAGAGGCTGAATGGCCTCCTTCTGTACAGTAAAAATTCTATGATTCAGTTGGAAAGGAGGGGGGTGGAGGTGAGGCAGGAGGCTTGCCTGGTCCAAAATGGAAGGGCTCAGTGAAACTAATGGACCTGTGATTCCAGAACATTCTGCAGTCAATATGGGGCCTTCTGTGCTCGGCTAGGAGGGAGGCTTGACCATCACAGACTGAACCATTGCCTCACGAAATGGGTAAGCCATCAACCCGTATCCTCAAACAGATTCTTATACAAACCTTTGAACTTGCCTCATAATTTAATTCCAGCCCAGCTCGCAACCTTTCCCAGAAATCGTTTAAGCGGTGATAATTGACGAAGATTTGTTTTAAATCCATCTTTTTTGTCGTGGGACATTCCTAGAATATTCCGGAAGAAATTTCTTCGCCCAGAGCGTGGGGAGCCTCTGAAATTCTAGACCACAAAAAGCGGTTGAAGCCAAATTATTGGAACATTCTGCCCAAAAAGTCAATTGATATGGATTCATTAAATGTTTAGAAGCCAGCGAAAGATAGATTTATGATGACCAAGGGGATGTAAGATTTTTTTTTAAATTCATTCATGGGATGAGGCCATCGCTGGTTAGGCCAGTATTTATTGTTCATCCCTAATTACCCAGAGGGCAGTTGAGAATCAAACCCATTGCTGTGGGTCTGCAGTCACATGTAGGCCAGACCAGGTGAGGATGGCAGAGTTCCTTCCCTAAAGGACATTAGTGAACCAGATGGGTTTTTCTAACAATTGACAATGGATTCATGGTCATCATTAGACTCTTAATTCCAGATATTTATTGAATTCAAATTCCACCATCTGCTGTGGTGGGATTCGAACCTGGGTCCTCAGAACATTACTTAGGTCTCATCATAGAATCCCTACAGTGCGTGGAAACAGGCCATTTGGCCCAACAAGTCTACACTGAACCTCAGAGCATCCCACCCAGACCCAGACCCAGACCCATCCCCCCATAACCCACCTAATCTACACCTCCCTGAACACTACAGGCAATTTAGCATGGCCAATCCATCTAACCTGCACATCATTGGACTGTGGGAGGAAACCCACGCAGACACGGGGAGAACGTGCAAACTCCACACAGACAGTCGCCCGAGGCTGGAATCGAATCCAGGTCCCTGGTGCTGTGAGGCAGCAGTGCTAACCACTGTGCCACCGTGCCGCCCTATTAGTCTCTGGACTAATAGTCTGGGAATAATATCATGAGGCCAGCCCTCCCCATCATGCAGGAATGTGAATAAAATTAGAACAGCTGAAATCTTGTGGAATGGCAGAGGAGGCTCAAGAGGCCTATTGTTTCTAGTTTGCATTTTTGTAAAACATTGAATGTTTTCAAGAAGGAGTTAGATATAGCTTTTGGGGCTAAAGGGATGAAAGGGTATGAGGGGAAAAAGGGAACAGGGGATTGAGTGGGATGATCAACCATGATTGTATTGAATGGTGGAGCAGCCTCGAAGGGCCACCTCCTGCTCCTATTTTCTATGTTGGTTTATGATAAATATGGTGTTTCTTAATGGTCGGAATGTCCAAATTGTCGTACTTAATACCATCATCGGCGATGCCACCAACATGTGCCAACCAAGAGGCTCAGAATGGGCACTCGTATTGACTGAAGTTTGAACTAATTATTGCAATAACTTCAAGTACACTCTAAGGCCTGTCAGTACTTTCCACTTTTGACGATCTGGGCCTTGCTATCTCAATCGATCCATGTGTCAGCACCTCTGATATGCTCACGTATTGTGTGGCTGTTTTCAGTGATACGATATCCTGGTGGGGCGGGGAATGTCATTTAAAAAAAACAATCCCGGGCCTCCCAGAAGGAGCAAGGAATGAGGAGGAACTGGAACCTCCCTCCTTCGAGCCTGCAGACCTTTTTAACTCGCTCAAATATTTTGAATTTGTCGCTTGTATTATCATTTCCAGAGAGGTTCGTAGGTCAAAATATTCCCTTTGAATAGCCGTGTTAACATCTCTGGAATCCAAGCCAATTGCAAGTTATCATTCTTCATGATAATATTGCCAGTGAGCTGTCTACTTTCATTCAATTTCTTGCCTCCTATATCCTTCCTAGAGTTGTAGAGGTCTTCAACTCAGAAAGGGGCCCTTCAGTCCATCGGGCCAAGGACGACCTCCTAAATATTCTAACCGCATTTTCCAGCACTTGGCCCACTGCCTTGTATGGCAAGTCACATCTAAATACTTCTTAAATGTTATGAGTGTTTCTTCCTCTACTAACCTTACAGGCAGTGAGTTCCAGATTCCCATCACCCACTGAACGAAGAAGAAATTCCTCACATCTCCTCTAACCCTCAAGTATTTATATAGTCCCTCCTGTGCAGTGGCAGGCCATTTGGCCCAATGATTCCGCACTGACCCTCGGAAGAGCATCACACCAAGACCTACACCCCTATAGCCCTGCGTTTCCCATGGCTAACCCACACATCCCTGGACACTACAGGGCTATTTACCATGGCCAATCCACCTAACCTACACATCTTTGGAAGGAAAACAGAGCATCCAGAGGAAACCCACGCAGACCATGGGGAGAATGTGCAAACTCCATGCAGATAGTCACCCGAGGTTGGAATCGAACGCGGGTCCCTGGCACCGTGAGGCAGCAGTGCTAACCACTGAGCCACCGTGCCATCCTTGCCCCTTACCTTAAATCTATGCACCTCTCCCGGTAATTGATCCATGCACCAAGGGGAAATGTTGCTCCCTGTCCACGCCCCTCACAATTTAGTAATTATCAATATCACAGAATTACATTTTTGTCTGAAGGTGGTTCATTCCCGATGAGATTGGGGTGCCTTGTTTATTATTCCTACTTCAGTGTTCCTCCGATAAACAACTTAAAGCTTGAAATAGAGCTGTGCATTCCAGTATCTGTTCCTTGTACCCTATGCCTCCTTGGGTCTTTGGTACAAAGAGGCCTGTTTATTGGATCAGGTTCCTCACAGGAACTCAGATCTAAAGTTGGCCGAGCATCTTCTGGCATTGCAGCGAGTGGTATCCGGTGTCCTTATAATGTGATGCTGATCACACACTTTCCTTCCAACAGTACGGTCGCTTTTGCAGACGCAGTCGCCTTTGACTCGCCTGAATGCAACTGTGGATCAATATCAGCCCCTGCTGTTTGGGTACCTATTGCACTGGAACATAAGATTGCCGGTGGAGAAGGTTATTCAGCCTCTTCTACCATCCAAACGAACCACGATCTTCACCCTCAGTGTACTATCCCCCTATCCCATTATATCTTTTATATTTAGAAATCTATCAATCACTGTCTTCAACAGAATCACAGGAACAGGAGTAGGCCATTCTGCCCCTTTCAGTGAGGTCATGGCTGATCAGTGGCCTAACTCCATAATGCCTGCCTTTGGACCATTGTTTAGCAGCAATTTATCTTTCTCAGGTTTAAAATTAACAACTGATCCAGCATCCACTGTTATTTATGAAGGAGGGTTCCAAACATCTACCACGCTGTCTGGGTGGTCCACTGTCTTGTACCGCTGCCTCACAGAGCCAGGGACCTGGGTTCGATTCCACATTTGGGCAACTGTGTGGAGTTTGCACATTCTCCCCGTGTCTGCATGGGTTTCCTCCGGGTGCTCCGGTTTCCTCCCACATGTGCAGGTTAGGGTGGATTGGTCATGGCAAGTGCAGGGTTACAGGGATGAGGTGGGTCTAGATGGGATGCTCTTCGGAGGGTCAGTGTGGACTCAATGGGCCAAATGGCCTGCTTCCACACTGGAGAGTTCTATGATTCTATCTCTTTTTGTGTAGAAGTGCTTCCTAATGCCTCTTCTGAACAGTCTGGCCCTAATTCTCAGACTATGCCCCTAGATCTAGAATCTCCAACCAGTGGAAATAGCTTATCTTTATCTACACTGTCTGTTCCTGTTGATATCTTGAAGGTTTTGATCAGATCACCCTTGGCCTTCTAAATTCTAGAGAAAGCAGGCCCGAAACGTCACCTTCCTGCTCCTATGATGCTGCTTGGCCTGCTGTGTTCATCCAGCTCTGCACCTTGTTGTCCCTAATTTGTATAATCTCTCCTTGTAACATAATCTCTGAAGTCCAGGTATCATCCTTGTAAACCTACGTTGTACTCCCTCCAGGGCTAATATATCCTTCCTAAGGTGTGGTGCCCAGATCTGCTCACAATACTCCAAGTGAGGTCCGCCCAAGGTTTTGTACAACTGCGACATAACTCCTTTATCCTTCTACTCCTGTTCTCTCGATATAAAGGCCAGCATTCCATTAGCTTTCTTGATTATTTCTTGCATCTGATTATAAAGATCTATGCTCCTGAACCCCTAAATCTCTTTGAACATCCGTTGTATTAAACTTCATACCAACTGGAGAGTACCTAACCTGTCCTTTCTCGGTCCAAGATGCATAACCTCCCACTTGCTTATATTGAACCCCATCTGCCACAGTTTTCATAGAATCTCTACAGTGTGGAAACAGGCTCTTTGGCCCAACAAGTTCACACTGACCCTCAGAGCATCCCACCCAGACTCATCCCCCTATATCCCACCTAATCTACACACCCCTGGGCACCATGGGTAATTTCCCCACAGCCAATCCACCCTAACGTGTACATCTTTGGTCTGTGGGAGGAAACCGGAGCACCCGGAGGAAACCCACACGGACACGGGGAGAATGTACAAACTCCACACAGACAGTCGCCCGAAGGTGGGATTGAACCCGGGTCCCTGGCACTGTGAGGCAGTAGTGCTAACCATTGAGCCACCATGCCTCATTTTGATCATTCCCTTAGTCTATCACAGAGTCATAGAGTCGTAGGATTGTACAGCCTGCCATCCATTCTGTCATTATGTACTGTGTTGAAGACTGAACCTCCACACCTCCTCTGGGGTGAAAAATTCCAAAGATTCTTCAAAAATTCTTCCTCATCTCAGTCCTAAAACCTTTCCCCTTATCCTGAAATAGCCTCTGGTCTCAAACACCATCTCATTCTTCAAAACTCAAGGGGAATATGCGTTCACAATCTCTCCTCATTGGTCAGTCCCGCCATCCCAGAAATCAGTCTGGTAGAACGTGCCCGTGTCAGTCACAATTTAAGGGGAGCAATTACCTTTCTCGCCTGCTTAAAATGCAGCAATCTCAAGATAAAACTTTGTCTCGAACATCTTTACTTCTCCAGCATTCAACTCAGCCGAAATCTACCCTTCAACCCTTCACAATCTTCACTGTAAAATTGGGTCTTCTGAGAAAGCTGCAGACTTCTGGAGGGGAATCGGAGCCTTGAAAGCTGAGGTGGATCAACTTTTGTTCACCGACGCTCTTCCAGGCGACGGATCCAAGGAGGGTCAATAGAGTCGTGTCAGAGATTAGCTCAGCCTCCTGTGACGGAACAGGATTGAGGGGCTGAGTGGCCTCACCCACTCCCCGTGCTCTGGCTTACACCATCCACTCGACTCTCCCTCTTCTGTACGAATTTAGCTTCAACTCCTGTATAAATTCCAGCCTTTCGGATTTCTAACTTCATTATTCTAAGTGGGACCTAACCAGAGTTTTGTATAACCGTAACAGAACATCTGCATCCTTACACTCCACTCCTCGAGATGTGAAGGTCAGCTTTCCATTAGCTTTCTTGATATTTTCTGCATTTGTTTACAAAGATCTATGCACTTAGAACCCCCAAGTCTCTTTGGACATCCACTGTTTTTAACTTGGAAGTGAAACACCTCGATAAATCTCTGGTGCAGTATCTGTAGATTACATTAATGATTGCTAACCCATTAGGCTGACAATAATTTGTATTTACGTGGCCCCACTCATGTCATAAGCCATCCTGAAGTGCTTTATCGGAGCGGTATCAAACAAAACATTGACACTGTGCATCCTTCATTCATTATCTACTGATCTGTGCTGTCTCCCGTCTGTTGCAAATGTGAAGCTTGAAGCTTTCAGTGATTCTCAAACTTACACCTCCTCCTTGAAATTTGTGGTTTCACTTCCCAAGTCACAAAAACCCAAACCGAAACATTTCTTCAGTTTGTCTTCCTCGTCTGCTGCCAGATTTAAAACTCGGAATTCCAACTCCTGCTTAAGCCTTCTCAATCTTCCTAATTTATTCCTACGTTCTGCAATGCTGGACTTTTAATTTCTTGATTTTTCTAATGTTTGTCCTAAGTACTTGTACTGAAGAATCTGTACCTCGGTAACTTGAATCTAAGATGGCACCATAAGTGGCAACTTGTAAACGTTTGACTGCACTTATTTGAGTACATGTGACAATAAAGCTAATTCCATTTAATTCAATTCATTACACTTTGCCACTATACTGCCGGTAACTGGCGTCTCGAGGTTGTGACTCCATTCCACTCCCTTTTTGAGTTACTCGTTTAATGTGACACAGTCCTACGATGTTCCTTTTGGTGTTCCAGTCACTACAGTGCCAAGCACTTTAGTTATATCGACGCTCAGTAGCAGCAGTGTGTACCATCTACAAGATGCTCTGCAGAAGTTCCTCAGACAGCACCTTCCAAACCCACTTCCATCTAGAAGGTAAAGGGCAGCAGATACATGGGAACACCACCCCCCGCCCCCAGAAGTTTCCTTCCCAGCCACTCACCATCTACCGACTGCTGTGCACAAGAGATTTAAAGAGCCATAGACTAATACAGCACAAAAACAGACCCTTCGGTCCAACTAGTCCGCGCTGACCAATTTTCCCAAACTAAACTAGTCCCATTTGCCTGCATTTGGCCCATATCCCATTAAGCCATTCTTATCCATGTACCTGACCCAACGTCCTTTAATTGTTGTAGCTGTACCTGCTTCTAGCTCTTCCCCAGGCAGCCCATTCCACAAATACACCACCCTCTGTGTGAAAAAAGCTGCTCCTCAGGTCCTTTTTAAATCTTTCCTCTCTCACCTTAAACCTATGCCCTCTAGTTTTGAACTCCCCAACCCTGGGGAAAAAGATCTTGGCTACTCACCTTATCCATGCCCCTCATGATTATATAAACCTCTATAAGGACAACCCTCATCCTTCAAAGCTCCAAGGAAAAACCGCCAGCCAATCCAGTCTCTCCTTGCAACACAAACCCTCCATTCCTGGCAACATCCTTGTAAATCTTTTCCGAAACCCCTCCAATTTAATAATATCCTTCCTCTAGCAGGATGATGAGAACTGTACACAATACCCAAAAGTGGCCTCACTGATGTCGATTACAATTTCGACATGGAATCCCAACCCCTATACTCAATGGGCTGAGCAATGAAAGCAAACGTGCTAAATGCCTTCTTACCTGTGACACAACTTCCAAAGAAGCTTGTACCTGAGCACCAAGGTCTCTCTGTTCGAAAACTCTACCCAAGGCCCTACCATTAATTGCATAAGTCCTGCCTTTGTTTGCCTTACCAAAATGCAACACCTCACATTTATCCAAATTAAACCCCATCTGCCACGCCTCAGCCCATTGGCCCAATTTAACAAGATCCTTCTGTAATCTTAGATAATGTTTTCGCTGTTCATCAATTTTGGTGTCATCCGCAAACTTACTGACCATGCCTCCTAAATTCTCTTCCAAATTGTTTATATAAATGACAAACAACAGTGGACCCAGCACTGATTCCTACAGAATGTCACTGGTCACAGGCCTCCAGTCCAAAAGATAACACTCCTCCACCACCCTCTGTTTCTTACTATCAAGCCAATTGTGTATTCAATTGGCTAGTTCTTCATGAATCCCATATGATCTAGCGTTACTAACCAGATTACCATGTGGAGTCTTATCAAAGGCTTTGTTAAAGTCCATGCAGACAATGTCTACCACTCTGTCCTCATCAATCTTTTTAGTCACTTCCTCAAAAAACAGAATCAAGTTAGTGAGAGATCATCTCCAAAGCACAAAGCCATGCTGACTATCCCTGATCAGTCCTTGACTCTCCAAATACATGTAAATCCTTACTCTCAGAATCCCCTCCAACAAATTATCCACCACTGATGTCAGACTCACCAGTCTCTAGTTCCCAGGCTTCTTATTACAGCCTTTCTTAAATAAAGGCATAACATTAGCCAGCTACTAATCTCCTCTGACTCCTCACCTACGGTTGTAGATGAGACAAATATCTCTGCTAGGGGCTCCACAATCTCATTTCCCGCAATGTCTTGGGATACACTTAATCAGGTCCTGGAGATTTATTCATCTTTATGTTTTAGTAAGGCCTCCAGTACCTCCTCTTCTGTAATGTGGACTGTTTACAAGATATCAATATTCAAGTCCCTGATTTTCCTAGTCTCCGTGTCCTTCTCCACAGTAAATACTGACGCAAAATATTCAAACAGTATCTCTCCCATCTCCTGCAGTTCCACACATAGATGACTTTGTTGATCTTTAAAGGGCCCTGTTCTCTCCTGAGTTGCTCTTGTGCTCTTAAAGTACTTGTAGAATCTCTTTGGATTATCCTTAACCTTATACCCTTTTTGCCTTCCTGATTACTAATGTGATGAACTACTTCTTCAATGCACACACCATAGATCATAGAATCCCTACAGTGTGGAAACAGGCTATTCGGCCCAACAAGTCTACACCGCCCCTCAAGGAGCATCCTACCCTGACTGATTCCCCTACGCCCCCGTATTTCCCCATGTCTAACCCACCTAACCTAGACATCCCTGGACACTATGGGGCAATTTCCCACGGCCAACCCACCCTAACCGGCACCTCTCTGGACTGTGGGAGGAAACCGGAGCACCCGGAGGAAACCCACGCAGACACGGGGAGAATGTGTAAACTCCACACAGACTGTCACCCGAGGATGGGATCAAACCCAGGTCCCTGGCGCTGTGAGGCAGCAGTGCTAACCCCTGAGCCACCATGCTGCCCAGTCACTTCTAATTAGCCTTGTAATTAATGAAAGATGACTTAGTGTCACTTGTACTTTACAATGAATGGTAAAATACAGTGAAAAGCTTCAACTGTCACCACAATCCCGCGCCATTGGAATATTTTAAGAATAAAAAGACAAAGCTGAAAGAAAGTCCATCTTCGCTCCACCACCTCCACCATGAGTCCTGAGGCCTGAGCCTGCCGACCAACAACACCTGCACCAGGCCAATGTCAGAGCCATCTCTGGGCTCACCTCGCTGACAGGCCGCCGACGCTGGGTCACCAACCCCCTCCACCCCCACCCGTGCTGGACCCACACTCACCCTGCACCCAGGAGCACCCAGCTCCGGGTCTATCACAAACAGGAGGCCCTGGCTCCCGCTACCAGACCAGGCCGGGTCACACCTCACCGAGAGTCCCTCTCTGGGCTCTCTCCTCCGCGATCTCACCTTCTCCGCCACCATTGGTGGGAAGAAGATGAAGAGAAAGAAAACAGAAAAAGAAAGAAGGTGAATAAAGGGTGAGGAAAGAAGGGAGGAAGCGGCCCGCAGAGGAGTGGATGGGCCCAGGAGCCCTAATGCAGCCTACCTTGCTGGATCTGCCATCTCACAGCTACCAGCTCGTGTGTGTGTGTGTGTGTGTGTGTGTGGCTTTCCTCTACGACCCTGGACCAAGCTAGCTATTCCGACCATCAAACCTGCAGAGAGTGGTGGCTGCGATCCTACAACATGGGTCAGGTACACAATCAATTCGCTGCATAAACAATGTAGATGACTCTTAGCTGCTCCCTGAAATGGTACTGGCACGTCCCTCAGTTCAAGGGCAGTTAGGGACGGCTAACAAACACTGGGCCTTACCAGTGGCACCCACATGGCACGAAAGAGTCAACAGTTAAGAAACTATTCTGAAGAACAGGGGTTTTCCCCAGCCTTTGGCTGATGCTCACCTCTCAAGTAACATAATCGGAACACCTTACATGGTAGTTGTGGTTTGTGGATCTAGCAGGCTGCCGGTCTCTGCACACCGTAACAGTGAGTATGTTTTAAAGTACTCTGTGCATTGCGAGTGCCTGGAGGATGTGCTGAGGCTGTGAGAGGTGCTATTTAAGTGCGTGTCTTTTTACGCTGCATGTAAATGTGAAGTGCCCAGAGTGGGTGTGTAATGTTTGCCAAGTCGTTTTGTTAAGGACATTTCCAACAGCAGACCTCCGAAACAGCATTCCCTTTTCCTAAACTCACACATGAGACCAATGTTGAAAGTTTGCCTATAAACTGGCCCCTTTTAGAATATACAGATAGCTGAGCGCTTCCTCGGTCTGGCAATATTTATTTCAAACACCTTTTTAATCTGTAGCTTTTTTCCAATAAGGGTATCCTTCACTTTGAAAGAATGTGATTAAAGCACAACCCTATGATTGTAGAGCATTTTGTTATTGAAGGATAATTCTTTTTGGTGTTTTCCTCATGGACAGTTGTCTGATGCTATGGAACAGGATCAGGTCCTCCTCAGGGGCAGTTCACATTCTGCATCATCCCACACTCTTCACTCATCCGTCTACCTTCCTCCTCTGCAGATGCATCTGGAAAATGTGGAAAAATTTGCGAGACTAAAAGGAAATCACTCTGCCCAAGATGAGCCGAAGCCCTTGGTCCAGCCTAATCCCATTTTCCAGCATTTGGTCCACGTCTCTGGAGGTTACAGGATCAGGAACATATTCTGACATGTTTTAGATGAGTTACCTCGACCACTCTTTCAGACAATAAGTTCCACACCTCTACCACTCTGTTTTTTACCCTTGTCTTCTCCCTAATCCTTTAATAACCACTTTAGTCCATTCACCCCTCATCACTGAGCTGAGGGAAATAGGTCCTTCCCATCCGCTCTATCCAAGCCTCTTGTTCATCTCAATGAAATCTCCAATCAGCCTTCTCTGTTCTAGGAAAAAGTCCAGCCCTATCCCCATCTCCCCTCATCGCTGCGATTTTCCCAACTTGACAGCATCCTTGTAAATCTCCACTCTTGTGTAGTCGCTTTAATGCAGCCTCATGTTTCTTTCCAAACATACCTTCCAGGTGAAGCAACACTACACCTGCACTTCCCAGAATCTAGTCTACTGCATTCGCTGCTCACAATGTGGTCTCCCCTACATTGGGGAAATGAAGCGTAGACTTGGCAACCGCTTCACAGAACATCTACGTTCTGCTCGCAAAAAAGACCCTGAACTATCTGTGCCTGCCACTTTAACACACCTCCCTGTTCCCTGGCCAACATCTCTGTCTCTGGCTTGCTGCAGTTCTCCAGTGAAACTCAGGGCAAGCTGGAAGAACAGCACCTCATTTCCACTTGGCGACTCTGCAGCCCTCCGGATTCAATATCGAGTTCAATAATTTTAGGACTTGAGCTCTCCCATGTCCTTATCCTAAGCCCCACACATCAATTCTTGTTATCTCATAGTTTGCTTTTACATGCAACCCAATGTCAGCCACTAACAGTCCCCATTAACAGCTATTCACCCTCATACCCAGATCGTTATCCAGTCCTTTTTCTGTCAAATTGTTCTTCTTTCTCTTTGGGCTATATCCTCACCTCTCATTTACTCCGTACTCTCTCCCCCTGCCCTTTCTTTTGCGACATCTTCCTCACTACCATCAGTTCTCAGGAAGGGTCACCAGACATGAAATGTTAATTCTGATTTCTCTCCACAGATGCTGCCAGACCTGCTGGGCTTTTCCAGCAACTTCTGTTTTTGTCTGTGTTTGTCTTGCCGGCAGTTTAAATAGTTGTGTTTTGCATTGACAACCCTCACTGCACACCCCTCCCTCCCCTTTCCAAAAGTCCTGTGAATGAAGTGGAAAGCGCAAAACAGTTACTGAAATAACGGCGACTGATTCCCAGAGGGAAAACGTGGCTCGAATAACATCACATGGAATTAGCAGTTGAAATGGGAAAAAAAATGCAGCTGGGTTGATTGAAAGGGTTAATTGTCCCTGAATGCCAAGATATTTGAAAGATATCTGTGAGGCTTTAAATATGTGTACTGATGTCAGGAGAAAAAGGCAAGAAGTAAATCCATTTTGAATTTTAAGTTGATTCAAGCAAGGCCTGATTTGTTACGGTTTTCATTACTGTATAATGGTGTTTTATCTGTTCAATGCATAACCACAGGCTTTAATGTAAAACAGTTTAGATCTTATTTAAATGTAGATATTTATTACTGCTCCCAGTCTCCATGTATAAATCTGTCAGACTTACAGATGCTAGTTCCTTTCTTTCCCAAGTTGGGAATGAACAAAGCCTGAAGGCATTGACCTTGTCCAACTCTGGGAACTAGGCAAGGTTGCTACAGAAGGCAGGCATAGAGGGGTTTCACTCACCCTGGGAAACATGGGAAATGGATGCCACCATTCAACCCAAGGTGCACCAGCTCGGCGATGCTCTGGGAACAGTGGGTAGCCTGTGCTAAAGAGCGAGACAGTGACCTGCTGCTGGGAATCGATGGAAGGGGCGAGGGAGAAGGGTCAGTAGCACAGGCAGGGTTGTGAAACATGGCTTTCTCTGTCCTAGCCCCTGTTAAAGGTGGGCGACATAAGAATGTCACAATCTGGCCTCACCAGCATGCAACGGGTGCCATCTTGGAACCTGCTCAGAAGTGGCTTCCAAGACCTTCCCAGGAGTTAAAGAAGTTCCTCTTTGTTGACCGCATTGCCTAAGAGCATCCAGAGCAAGTTAATCTTTACTTCCTGAGCATACACCCTCGATTTTTCAAGCCAGTGCCATGATTTCCCATTAATCATTCGGTTCATCTTTTGTGTTACTTAGCTCGCTGAGCAGATGGATCGTCCCAGATGCTTCTACTCTCCTGCCATGCTAAGCTTTCACTCTTGGGTTGGCACCTTGGCTCAGCGGTTAGCAGCGGTGCCTTACAGTGCCAAGGACCTGGCTTTGATTCCACCCTCGGACAACTGTCAGTGTAGAGTTTGTTTGTTCTCCCCTCCGTGTCTCTGTGGGTTTCCTCCAGGTGCTCTGGTTTCCTCGCACAGTCCAAAGCTGTGCAGGTTAGGGTGAATTGGCCATGCTAAATTGCCCAGATGTGCAGGTTAGACGGGTCAGCCATGGGAAATGTAGGGATACTCTTCGGAAGGTTGTGTGGGCTCAATGGGCTGAATGGCCTGCTTCTCTGTTGTAGGGCTTTTTCTGGTTGATATTATGTACACTAGCCCTGACGCTGTTTGCTACATCCACCATTGCTTTCAGCTATGTATACACCATCACCATGAGATGTGCTTTTGTGGCAATCCAATAGTTTCAAGGCCCCCAGACAGAGAAACCAGTAAAACACAGAAATGAATGTATAGGAGCTCCATTTTGAAGTGTACAAAACCAGTATGTGTTATTTGTAGGTTTGACCTTTCTGGGTCACCATAACCTTTGATAGGTTTAGAACTTCTGATTCATTGACTAACTGAATTGAGATTGTCCAGTAGCATTTGGACCGAGACCAGACTTACCAGACCAGTGTCATAATCACTGTGCTGCTATTCTCCACTGCTCCAGTAGGGGCATCATACATGCTAGTGAGTGTGGTCTAGTGGTAAAGTCAGTGACCCTAGACTTAGCTAACACTTTAGGGATATGGGTTCAAATCCCACCGCGGCAGATGGTATAATTCAACTATTTTCCATTAAAGTATCCCAACTTATAAAAAACAGTCGCACTGACCATGAAAATGTCATTGACTAAAAATGCATTGAGTTCACTAATGCCCTTTAGGGAAGGAAATCTGCCATCCTTACCCATGTCTGGCCTACATGTGACTCCATAAGATATAGTAGGAGAATTAGGCCATTCAGCCCACTGAATCTGCTCCACCATTCAATCATGGCTGATATGTTTCTCAACCCCATTCTCCTGCCCTCTCCCTATAACCCTCGAATCCCCTTACTAATCAAGAACCTATCTATCTCTGTCTTAAAGACACTCAGTGACCTGGCCTCCACAGCCTTCTGCAGTAATGAGTTCCACAGATTCACCACCCTCTGGCTGAATAAATTCCTCCTCATCTCAGTTCTAAAGGGTCATCCCTTCATTCTGAGGCTGTGTATCGGGTTCCAGTCTCTCTTGCCAGTGGAAACATCGCCATGTCTACTCTATCCACGCCTCTCAGTATTCTGTCAATTTCAGTCAGATCCCCCCTCATCCCTCTAAACTCCATCGATTGCCAACCCAGAATCCTCAACCTCTCCTCATATGACAAGACCTTCATCCCTAGGATCATACTTATAAATATGCTGTGGACCCCTTCCGTTGCCAGTACATCCTTCCTAAGGTACAGGGCCCAAAACTGCACATAATATTCCAAATGCAGTCTGACCAGAGCCTTATACAGCCTCAGCAGTACATCCCTTGTATTCTAGGCCTCTTGAAGTGAATGATAACATTGCATTTGACTTCCTCGCTGAACCTGCATGTTAACCTAAAGAGAATCCTGAACTAGAACTTCCCAAGTCCCTTTGTGCCTCAGATTTCCAAAGCCTTTCCCTGTTTAGAAAATAGTTCACACCTCTATTCTTCCTAGCAAAATGAATAACCTCACATCTTCCCACATTGTATCCCATCTGCCACTTCATTGCCCACTCTCCCAGTCTGGCCAAGTCCTTCTGCAGTGTTAGTAGGAACTGCCGATGCTGGAGAATCTGAGATAACAAGGTGTAGAGCTGGATGAACACAGCAGGCCAAGCAGCATCAGAGGAGCAGGAAGGCTGACGCTTCGGCTCTGGACCCTTCTTCAGAAATGGGGGAGGGGAAGGGGGTTCTGAAACAAATAGGGAGAGAGGGGGAGGCGGATAGAAAATGGATAGAGGAGAAGATAGGTGGAGAGGAGACAGACAGGTCAAAAAGGCGGAGGTGGAGCCAGTAAAGGTGAGTGTAAGTGGGGAGTTAGGGAGGGGATAGGTCAGTCCAGGGAGGACGGACAGGTCAAGGGGGCAGGATGAGGTTAGTAGGTAGGAGATGGGGGAGCGGCTTGAGGTGGGAGGAGGGGATAGGTGGGAGGAAGAACAGGTTAGGGAGGCAGGGACGAGCTGGACTGGTTTTGGGATGCGGTAGGGGGAGGGGAGATTTTGAAGCTTGTGAAGTCCACATTGATACCATTGGGCTGCAGGGTTCCCAAGCGGAATATGAGTTGCTGTTCCTGCAACCTTCGGGTGGCATCGTTGTGGCACTGCAGGAGGCCCAGGATGGACATGTCGTCTGAGGAATGGGAGGGGGAGCTGAAATGGTTCGTGACTGGGAGGTGTAGTTGTTTGTTGCGAACCGTGCGTAGGTGTTCCGCAAAGCGTTCCCCAAGCCTCCGCTTGGTTTCCCTGATGTAGAGGAGGCCACAACAGGAACAGCGGATAAAGTATACCACATTGGCAGATGTGCAGGTGAACATCTGCTTGATGTGGAAAGTCTTCTTGGGGCCTGGGATGGGGGTGAGGAGGGAGGTGTAGGGGCAGGTGTAGCACTTCCTGCGGTGGCAGGGAAAATTGCCCGGTGTGGTGGGGCTGGAGGGGAGTGTGGAGCGGACAAGGGAGTCACAGAGAGAGTGGTCCCTCTGGAAAGCAGATAAGGGTGGGGAGGGAAAAATGTCTTTGGTGGTGGGGTCGAATTGCAGATGGTGGAAGTGTCGGAGGATGATGCGTTGGATCCGGAGGTTGGTGAGGTGGTATGTGAGGACGAGGGGGATTCTTTTTTCGTTGTTATTGCAGGGACGGGGTGTGAGGGATGAGTTGTGGGAAATGCGGGAGACATGGTCGAGGGCGTTCTCGACCACTGAGGGGGGGACGTTGCGGTCCTTGACAAACGAGGACATCTGAGATGTACGGGAGTGGAATGCCTCATCCTGGGAGCAGATGTGGCAGAGGTGAAGGAATTGGGAATAGGGGATGGCATTTTTGCAGGAAGGTGGGTGGGAGGAGGTGTATTCTAGGTAGCTGTGGGAGTCGGTGGGCTTGAAATGGATATCAGTTTCCAGGTGGTTGCCAGAGATGGAAACACAGAGGTCCAGGAAGGAGAGAGAGATATCAGAGATGGTCCAGGTGAACTTAAGGTTGGGATGGAAGGTGTTGGTGAAGTTATTCCCTCGTTTTTCAAGGACCGCAACTTCCCCCCCTTAGTGGTCAAGAACGCCCTCGACCGTGTCTCCCACATTTCTCGCAACTCATCCCTCACACCCCCTCCCTGCAATAACAACAAAAACAGAATCCCCCTTGTCCTCACGTACCACCCCACCAACCTCCGGATCCTCCGACACTTCCGCCATCTGCAATCCGACCCCACCACCAGAGACATTTTTCTCTCTCCACCCTTATCTGCTTTCCGGAGGGACCACTCTCTCCGTGACTCCCTTGTCTGCTCCACACTCCCCTCCAGCCCCACCACACCGGGCACTTTTCCCTGCCACCGCAGGAAGTGCTACACCTGCCCCTACACTTCCCCCCCTCATCCCCATCCCAGGCCCCAAGTGGACTTTCCACATCAAGCAGATGTTCACCTGCACATCTGCCAATGTGG
>NC_063370.1:12376790-12403383 GCF_021869965.1 Rhincodon typus
CCCTATTTATTTCAAAACCCCCTTCCCCTCCCCCTTTTCTGATGAAGAGTCTAGACCCGAAACGTCAGCTTTCCTGCTCCTCTGATGCTGCTTGGCCTGCTGTGTTCATCCAGCTCTACACCTTGTTATCTCCCTCTGCAGTGTCCCTGCTTCCTCAACACTACCTGCCCCTCCCCCTGTCTTTGTATCATCTGCAAACTTGGCAACAATGCTCTCAATTCCTTCGTCCAGATCATTAATGTATAATATGAACAGTCTTGATCCCAACACTGATCTCTGTGGGACTCCACTCGTCACCGGCTGCCATCCTGAAAAAGACCTCTTTATCCCCATTCCCTGCTTTCTGCCAGTTAGCCAATCCTCTATCCATGCCAGTACCTTGCCCCCCAGTGCCATGGGCTCTTATCTTATTTGGCAGCCTCCGTGTACCACCTTGTCAAAGGCCTTCTGGAAATCCAAATAGATCGCATCCACTGGCTCTCCTTTGTCTAACTTAATTGTTACCTCCTCAAAGAATTCTAACACATTTATCAGGCATGACCTCCCCTTGTTGAAGCCTTGCTGACTCCGCCCTATTTTGCCATGCAATTCCAAGCTCTCCACAATCACATCCTTAATAATGGACTCTAAAATCTTAAGAACGACCGAGGTCATGCTAACTCGAGTTTCCTGCCTTTTGCCTCCTTCCCTTTTTAAACAGGGCTGTTACATTGACCATTTTCCAGTCCTCTGGGACCCTCCCTGACTCCAGTGATTCCTGAAAGATCACCACCAATGCTTGCACAATCTCCCCAGCTATCTCCTTCAGAGCCCTGAGGTATAGTCCATCCAGTCAAGGTGATTTATCCACTTTCAGGCCTTTCAGCTTCCCAGCACCTTCTTCTTAGTGATAGTCATTCTACTCACTTCTGCCCTCGAATCGCTTGAAGTTCTGGTATGCTGCTGGTGCCTTTCACTATGAAAACTGATGCAAAATACCTATTCAGCTCCTCTGCCATTTCTTTATTCCCCATTACTACTTCTCCAGCTTTGTTTTCCAGTGGTCTAATGTCCACTCTTGCCTCTAACTAACTTTTACATTCCTGAAAAAAAGAATTCTTACAATCTTCTCTTGTATTGCCAACAAGCGTACCCTCATATTTCATCTTCTCCTCCCTTACTGATTTTTTAACTTATCCTCTGCTGGTTTTTAACAGCTTCCCAATCCTCTAGATTCCAACATCCTCCAGACCCACAGCAATGTGGTTGGCTCTTAACTGCCCTCTGAAATAACCAAAGGAGACACTTACCTGAAGGGGCAATTAGGGACAATTGCCCTTGAACTGACTGGTACCTCTAGCTATTTCAGAGGTCAGTTGAGAGTCAACCACCTTGTTATGCGTCTGGAGTCATATATAGGCCAGTCTGGGTAAGGATGGCGGATTTCCTTCCCTCAAAGGCATTACTGACCCTGAATGCATAGTTTGAAAAGGGAACTGCTCCTTTAAAACCAGTATGGAGGCATATTTATAGAGTCATAGAGTCATACAGTGCAGAAACAGACCCTTCGGTCCAACCAGTCCATGCCGATCAAAGTCCCAAACTAAACTAGTCCCACCTGCCTGCACTTGGCCCATATCCCTCCAAACCTTTCCTACTCATGTACTCATCCAAATATCTTTTAAACATTGTAACTGTACCCACATCCACCACTTCCTCTGGAAGTTCATTCCACACACAAACCACTCTCTGTGTAAAAAAGTTATCCCTCATGTCTTTTTTAAATCTTTCTCTTCTCACCTTAAAACCATGCTTCCTAGTCTTGAAATTTCCCACTATAGGGAGAAGACACCTGCCACTCACCTTATCTATGCCCCTCACGATTTTATAAAACTCTACTAGTGGTGTACCTCAAGGATCTGTTTTGGGGCCACTGCTGTTTGTCATTTTTATAAATAACCTGGATGAGGGCGTAGAAGGATGGGTTAGTAAATTTGCGGATGACACCAAAGTCGGTGGAGTTGTGGATAGTGCGGAAGGATGTTGCAGGTTACAGAGGGACATAGATAAGCTGCAGAGCTGGGCTGAGAGGTGGCAAATGGAGTTGAATGCGGAAAAGTGTGAGGTGATTCACTTTGGAAGGAGTAACAGGAATACAGAGTACTGCGCTAATGGTAAGATTCTTGGTAGTGTGGATGAGCAGAGAGATCTCGGTGTCCATGTGCATAGATCACTGAAAGTTGCCACCCAGGTTGATAGCGTTGTTAAGAAGGCGTACAGTATGTTAGGTTTTATTGGTAGAGGCATTGAGTTTCGGAGCCATGAGGTCATGTTGCAGCTGTACAAAACTCTGGTGCGGCCACACTTGGCGTATTGCGTACAGTTCTGGTCACCGCATTATAGGAAGGATGTGGAAGCATTGGAAAGGATGCAGAGGAGATTTACCAGGATGTTGCCTGGTATTGAGGGAAGGTCTTATGAGGAAAGGCTGAGGGTCTTGAGGCTGTTTTCATTAGAGAGAAGAAGGTTAAGAGGTGACTTGATAGAGACATACAAGATGATCAGAGGATTAGATAGGGTGGACAGTGGGAGCCTTTTTCCTCGGATGGTGATGGCTAGCACGAGGGGACATAGCTTTAAATTGAGGGGTGATAGATATAGGACAGATGTCAGAAGTAGGTTCTTTACTCAGAGAGTAGTAAGGGCGTGGAATGCCCTACCTGCAAAAATAGTAGACTCGCCCACTTTAAGGGCATTTAAATGGTCATTGGATAAACATATGGATGATAATGGAATAGTTTAGGTTAGATGGGCTTCAGATTGGTTTCACAGGTCGGCGCAACATTGAGGGCCGAAGGGCCTGTACTGCACTATAATGTTCTATGTTCTATGTTCTATAAGGTCACCCCTCAACTTCCTACGCTCCAGTGAAAAAAGTCCCAGACTATCCAGCCTCTTCTTATAACATAAACACTCCATTTCCGGCTACATCCTGGTAAATCTTTTCTGAACCCTCTCCAACTTAATTATATCCTTCCTATAACTGGGCGACCAGAACTGGACACAATATTCCAGAAGAGGCCTCACCAATGTCCTGTACAACCTCAACATAATGTCCCAACTCCTATACTCAAAGGTCTGAGCAATGAAGACAAGCGTGCTAAATATCTTCTTCACCATCCTGTCTACATTTGTGGGACACAAGAGGTTTTTCTAAAAAATTCTTTTATGTGATGTGGCAAGGTCAGCGTTTATCGCCCATCCCTGATTGGTTGGCTCGTTTGGCTATTTCAAGGGGCAGATAAGAGTCAACCACATTGCTGTGGGCCTGGAGTCTCATGTAGGCCAGACCAGGTAAGGACGACAGATTTCCTGCCCTGAAAGACATTTGTTGGTCAGAAGTGGTTTTAACAACTATTCGAGATTTTCTATTGCATTGAAATGTCACCATTGACCATGGTGGGTTGATTCATACCCACATCCCCAGAACATTGGCTTAGATCTTGTTAATTTCAGGATAAAATCACTTCCCCACAGCTTCTCGAATGGAGACTTGAGTCTGCCTTTGGCCATGTTAGCTACCCTGAGGATGCTCTCTACAAACACTGGATGCCTAAACAGGCAAAATGATGCATTAAATTCCAATCTTTCACCCTGATGAGTACAAAATCCTACAGTGATACAAAACTGAACTATTGTGTGTGTGATTGAGTTTGTCAGACACTGGTGGTAATAACATCAAAAAAAAATACGCTTGAAGATGCAACTGCTTCTGAAGTTAGCTCAGACCCATCATTATAACACAAATGGAGCCTCTTAAATTGCTTTCACAAGTTTTATTTATCATTTCATGTTAATTGTCCATTCCTAAAGATAGCCATTTGCAAATCTTACAGCAAAATTTTTGACGCAGAGATATTTTTGGGGCTAAGATCGCAAATTAATGAGTCATAAGGATTTCTTCTGTTCTTTAATTAATGCAAGTGTTAAAACCCAAGGCAGCTCCAATTATTCCAGGAGTATGAGGGGGCAGAGATGTGCTTTTATTTTACTGAGTAGGCGATGCTTTAACAATCGGTAACTGGCAAATCATTAAAATCTTTCAGTGCACATAGTGGCACAGTCAGTATTTAGTGTCCATCCCTAATTGCTGCTTGAACTGAAAGGTTTGCTGGGTCTTTCAGAGGGCAGTTGAGAATCAACCCCGTTACTGTAGACCTGGAGTTACATGCAGACCCAGACTGAGTAAGGAAGGCAGATTTCCCTCCCTAAAGGGCATAAGTGAACCCAAGTGGATTTTCTTTTATACAAACAAAGGCAATTGTTGATGGTAGGTTAGGTGGATTAGCCGTGCTAAATTGGCCATAGTGTCCAAAGACATGTAGGTTAGGTGGATTGGCCATGCTAAATTGGCCGTAATGTGCAGGGATGTGCAGGTTAGGTGGGTTGGCCATGGTAAATTGCCTGTAGTGTCCAAAGATGTGTAGGTTAGGTGGGTTGACCATGGTAAATTACCTGTAGTGTCCAGGGATGTGCAGGTTTAGGTGGATTGGCCGTGCTAAATCACCCCATAGTGTCCAACAATGTGTAGGTTAGATGGTTTGCCCATGGTTAATTGCCCATTGTGTCCAAAGATGTGCAGGTTAGGTGGGTAAGGCATGGGAAATGCAGGGTTATAGGGATAGGGTAGGGAGTGGGTCTGGGTGGGTTGCTCTTCAGAGGATTGGTGTGGACTCAATGGGCCAAATAGCCTGCTTTCACAGTGTGGGGAATTTTATGATTTGAGTGTACTGCTCCCAAAGACTTAGCTTTCAGTTGCAGAGCTTTATTAATTGAATTTTAAACTGCACCAGCCCCCATGCTGGGGTTTGAACCCATGACCCATCACATTAGCTGGACTGTTATATTACTAGGGACATTGCTGCAATGCTGCCACTATCTTTTTGGAAATGTGCTTTAGGCAAGGCAGGCTTTGCCTATAACACTGAAAGTGGAGGAGGCTGAACGCCTGAAAAAGAGAGAGAGAGAGAAGCAGAGGAATTCATTCGGAAACAGTGTGGGAGAGCGTGAGGTAAACAGTTTCTCAAACAGCGTGAGATAGTACAGGGACAGCAGCTGCACAAAGACAAGTGCTGACTGTGTGAGAGAGGCAGGGATAGCCAGGGATAAAAACCAACAGCAGGGAGCCCCTTCAATGTCTTTCTCCCTTTCAGTGATGTCACAGGAAAACAGGCAATTGGTGGGTATTTCTTCCCTGTCTCTTTTGATTGGCAGGGCGGTTCACATTATTGCAACTGAGGGGCACCATTATATTCCATTTTAAGATATGTAGTGTCCAAATTGATGAAGTAATTTAGAATAGAGGTGTCTCGGCAGCCGATGCGTTGCAGCTGCAGTATGTGGGAGTTGGTGGATGCTGATATGATGAAAAGATTTACAAGGATGTTGCCAGGGTTGGAGGGTTTGAGCTATTGGGAGATACAGAATAAAGTGGGGTTATTTTCCCTGGAGCGCCCATGAGGCTACCATTGATTGATATAAAAGCCCTTCTGGTTCACTAATGCCCTTTACGGAAGGAAACTGCTATCCTTACCCTGTATGTGACTTCAGGCCCACAGAGCGGGCCTGAAACAGCTCTAGTTAGGCATTCAGTTTAAGAGGCAGTTAGAGTTGGAGAATAAACATTGAGGGAGTCAATGTGCCACCCACATCCCACGAAAGGATAGAGAGGAATACAGGAATCGTTGTAGGAGAGCAGTTAAGCTTCTGGCTAGCCCTCAGTACAACAACATATCAAAATAAAATCTCCACAACTGGAGACAAGGTCGACACCATGACCTACAGACACATTTTATAAAACACATAAAGCTGTCAGATTGACTGTCAGTTGCTCTGAGCAGTACATCTTTGTTCAGGTACAATAACCCAAAACTGACCCAAAAAATTTAATCGTCTCAATGTAAAACCGAAGAACTGAATTTGCGATCCATCAGAGTAAAATACAGAGGCTGAAGTGGTTCAGTTAGCCTATCGTGCCTGCTCTGTCATTCATTGAGATCATGGCTGATCTGATCATTCTTCATGTCATTCCCCTGCTCAATCCTTAATTCCCTCACTGATTAAAAATCTCTGTACCTCAGCCTTCAATATAGATAACGACCCAATCTCTACAGCCCTCTGCGGTGAAGAATTTCACAGATTCACTCCCCTCGGAGAGAAGAAATTGCTCCTTATCTCTGTGTTCAATGGGCGACCCCTTATTTTCAGATTATTCCCTCTGGTCCTAGACTCTCCCAAACAAGGGGAAACAACGTCTCCACATCTCCCCTTAATAATCTTGTATGTTTCGATAAGGTCGCCTCTTATTCTTCTAAATTCCAATGAGTCAAGGCTTAATCTACTCAACCTTTCCTCAATCTACTTTGTTAGTATTGTTTTGTTTTAAAGAATGCATCATGGGAACACTGAAAGGCTTTTAAAAACAATCTGACTGCCAGAAATTCTGGCTGCTAAAGAATTCCAGCGAATAGTGTGTCGGGTGACATGTTCAGTGTATTACTGGGTTACAGAACAGGGAAATCCTGTATTCTCTCTTTATGACACCTGACCCTACAGCACTTGACACTGTCATTAGATACAAAACTGAAGGCATTCTGCCTATTTGCTGAGTCTGATATCACTTACTTTAATGTTTCAAACATCTCTTTGTTTACTGGTTGGAATCTATATTTTGTTCTGATTTGAAAATTGCAATGTCATGCCTGCTAAGGCAGTGAAATGTTTAACTCCATGAGATGCAATCTGTTCTTAATGTGTAGACATCCTCCTAGCCCCTTCCACCTGATCTGATTCTCTGTCAAGATGTATGAGTTACAGATGTCAGTAATCTCATGGTTACTGACAGTGATTACTCACCGTCTCCCAGTGATTACTCCCAGCTTCAACTGGCAGTCACATGGGAGCAGGATTACTGTTTCCTCTGGCCAATAACATGCAGTGATCGGAATTCCCAGCGAAAACTGAATGAAGCAATGGCTTTCAATCTCTGACATCAACACAAGGACCTGTGCGGGGCATCTGCCAATAATAAACAGATTGGAATGATATGAGTCTCGGTAAACGATAAAACCAATGAGACAAAGAAAGATAGATAGATAGATAGGCAGGCAGAAAGAATGATAAAGCATAGAGAGATAGATGGATAGACAGACAGAAAGAATGATAAAGGGGAGATAAGATAGATACACAGGTAGATAGATAGATCGATAGAAAGAAGGAATGATAATTGACAGATAGGTAGATAGATAGACAGAGGGAATGATATTGGATAGATAGACAGATAGATAGATAGATAGATAGATAGATAGATAGATAAATAGATAGAATCAAAATGGATAGATAGAAAGATAGATACATAGATAGACAGAAAGAATAATAAACAATAGAGAGATTGATAGAAAGATAGATATACAGACGGAAAGAATGATAAAAGATAGATGCATAGGTAGATAGATAGACAGAAAGAATGATAATGGATGGATAGATAGATAGATAGATAAAAAGAAAGAATGATAATAGATAGATAGATAGATAGATAGAAAGAATGATAATGGATAGATAGATGGATGGATGGATGCATTGGCACATTGTGTGTAGATGAGTGGGGGACATATTTTTCCAGGGTCTGAGTGTTTAATGTCTATCAGGGGATGGCTTAGGGTGGAGGTGGAAGGTGGGGGGGTGCAGATCGAGGTGCAGAAACCTGACCATGTGGCTGTCTCAGGTACACTGTCCAATGAGCCTCTCACATGACACTGAACCCCACAGCAGTCTTGCACCAGGCAACCGGAATAAATCCCCAGACAGGATTGATTCCCTCTGAGACCTGGGCTGGGATTGCAACCAACAACTCGCTCCCAGAAATCCCTTTCCCTTCACGTGTCTGCCAGAAGATATTATATACGGAGCAGAGATTTGCAGGAATTGACACGCAATAGGTTCAGACGGGAATATTTTGTCTTCTTCCTATTTAAAGTAGCCGCTATCCATATTTTTTTTATTGTGATTCAAAGTGCTTCCCAAAATAGTTCAGACATGAAAAATAAAGCACAATAAATCTGCCTGTGGGGCTGTTGCAGGATTCAATCATCTCCTTCTGGATTCAGACTGGAGCAACACACAAGAAAATGTTACTTGTAACAGCCCAGATTTTGCCAATATGCTAGTCTTCTGTTACATTGAGAAGAAAGGGGTGAGTTTGTAACTCCCATGTTCTGCACACCATTGAGCTGTTCCTCCTGCCACTTTGCCAAAAACAAATGGAAAATCTTTGGAACAATCCAAGTGAGATTGGACTCCCAGACTGAACGACTGCTCCTGGGCAAGGCGACAATTATCAAATGCTACTTGCAGCCATGCCATTGCAATGTGCGCCAGTCTGAGTGGACTGTTGGCATGCTGGGTCAGAATGTCCCAGCTTCAAGACTTTGAACAGGAACAATGAAGTTGGCATTTCCTGCACAACACAGTCAGAGTGCTGCACTGTCAGAGGCACATTTGAGACCCAACCTGACTCAGGTGAATGAGTAGAGCAGAGAAGAATTTACGTAGCACTTTTGCAGCCAGGGAAATATTCCTTAGGCTGAGGGTAGACACTATTTGGAGTTCAAATTCAGGCAGGGTTTTAAGTGAGTCACAGGCCAAACCTAGCAGGAAGATAGATCCAGAAAAATATTTTGCAAAAGAGCCAAAGGGGAGTTTATTGATCCTTTCGTGGGATGTGGGATCTAGTCAAGTCAAGTTACCATAGTCTTACCAGATCATAGAGCTGCTCTCCCATCGGAGAGAGATGAAAGATTTACAAGGATGTTGCCAGGGTTGGAGGGTTCGAGCTAAAGGGAGAGACTGAATAGGCTGGGGCTATTTTCCCTGGAGTGTCAGAGGCTGGGGGTGCCATACAGATGTTTGTAAAATCATGAGGGGCATGGATAGAGTGAATAGCCAAGGTCTTTTCCCCAGGGTGGGGGAGTCCAAAACTAGAGGGCACAGGTTTAAGATGAGAGGGGAAAGATTTAAAAGGGACCTAAGGGGCAACTTTTTCACACAGAAGGTGGTGCATGTATGGAACGAGCTGCCAGAGAAAGTGGTGGAGGCTGGTACAATTACAACATTTAACAGGCATCTGGATGGGTATATGAATGGGAAGGGTTTAGGGTGATATGTGCCAAATGCTGGCAAACAGGACTAGATTAATTCAGGATGTGCAGTTGGCATAGACAAGTTGGACCAAAAGGTTTGTTCCTGTGCTGTACAACTCTTATGACTGGTGGCAATTTAACCCGAAGGCCACCATTCCTGAGGTGAGGGGACAGGTTGAGAAGGAGAGTCTTTCATGGCAATCTCAGCCCATGATGGAAATTGAACCCGTGCTGTTGGCATCACACTGCTTTGCAAACTAACCATCCAGCCACCTGAGCTAAACTGACCCCCTGTGGGATTGATGCATACCACTAATCCCATAATTTAAAAACAAAAACACAGCAGCTTTTGAAAATAATTGAGCTGAATGGCTTGCGAGGTCGTTTCAGAGGGCAGTACAGAGTCAGTCACGTTGCCGTGGACCTGGAGTCACACGTAGACCAGACTGGGTAAGGATGGCAGTTTTTCCTCTCGACAGAATGTGGGTGAACCAGGTAGGTTTTTACAACTACCAATGGCTGCTTGATCACCATTTATCAAATCTAATTTTTAGATTTAATCAACTGAATTCAAATTTCACCAGCCAGAGGAGGTTGTGGAGGCTGGTACAATTACAACATTTAAAAGGCATCTGGATGGATACATGAATAGGAAGGGTTTAGAGGGATGTGGGCCAAATGCAACTAGATTAATGTAGGATATCTGGTTGGCATGGACAAGTTGGATTGAAGGGTCTGTTTCTGTGCTGTATGTCTCCATGACTCTATACCATTGGTGGGATTTGAACCCATAGCCCCAGAAGATTAGCTTGCACCTTCTGACAAATCGCCCAGTGACATGGCCATGAAGCTATTACAGGCAGAAGATTTCCCTCCCTACAGGGCATTAATGAACCAGATGGGCTTTTAACCAACAATTGACTGATTACATTGTCACCGTTAGACAAACATTCTCAGTCCAGATTTTGTTTGAAATTGAATTAGAACTTTAACCATCTACTCTAGTGGGATTTGAACCCATGCCCCTAGACTATTAGAACCATGAGTAGGAATAGGCCATCTGGCCCCCCGAGCCTGCTCCACCATTCCATAAGATCATGGCTGATCTTTTCATGGGCTCAGCTCCACTTACCCGCCCACTCACCATAACCCTTAATCCCTTTACTGCTCAAAAATCTAACTTTGCCTTAAAAACATTCAATGAGGAAGCCTCAGCTGCTTCACCGGGCAGGGAATTCCACAGATTCACACCCCTTTGGGTGAAGAAGTTCCTCCTCAACTCAGTCCTAAATCTGCTCCCCCTTATTTTGAGGCTATGCCCTTTAGTTCTAGTTTCACCCACCAGTGGAAACAGCCTTCCTGCTTCAATCCTTTCAATTTCCTTCATAATTTTATGCGTTTCTATAAGATCCCCCCTCATTCCTGTAAATTCCAATCAGTATAGTCCCAGTCTACTCAAGATCTACCTGTAAGCAAACCCTCTCAAATCCAGAGCCAACCTAGTGAACCTTCTGTAATGTAAGTACCTTGTTACCAAGTCAGAATATAGCTACAGGCCATGAGTCCGCATGGTTGGGAGAAGGCAGGAGGAAGTTAGAGGGAGGCAAAGACCTAATTCCGAGATTTTACACCTCGAATGGATTCTAAGGACTTACCTAGGTGTAGGGGGCCCATCCCCCATTCCAGCTCCATCCCACTCCACAGCATTATTGCCTGAATCAAAACCAGACTGCTTACATTCCCCTCTGCAATCCACCAACTCGTCCCGGGGAAGGTTGCATATGGAAATGAGAAAGAATCAACAGCTTTTGTAATCAGATCTCAATTTGTGTCCTGGTTTTCTGATTGTTTGAACCTCTAATAAGGCAGCCATTACCTCTCTGAATTGGAAAAGTGTGTGGTTGGCCAATGATTTAGTCTGAGTGCTTTTTTTTCCATCTTCGGCATGAGGAACTTAAAATGAAAATGTCAAATCAGAGGGCAGTTACCATTCCGAATTGGATTAGCTGCCTGATTTTAACCCTCCAAAGACCCATAATGGTTTTGGGAATCACTGGAATGTTGTAAAGTTGACATAGCCAAAGCCTTGTTAGAGAGGGACAACAGGCAGGGGTGTTTTAACCTGATAGTCACCATGCATCAGGTGAGGGGCAAGATTGAGCACTTCATCTGGTGTGGAAATTGAACCCAGGCTGATGGTATCACACTGCATTGCAAACCATGCCAACTGGGCAATTTCCCAAGGCCAACCCACCCTGACCTGCACATCTTTAGACTGTGGGAGGAAACTGGAGCACCCAGAGGAAACCCACGCAGACACAGGGGAGAATGTGCAAACTCCACACAGACAGTTGCCCGAGAGTGGAATCGAACCCAGGTCCCTTGTGCTGTGAGGCAGCAGTGCTAACCACTGAGCTACCCCATCTCCCTGTTCCTTATTTCTGTTCAGGGACCCAGTCGTCAAAGACAAGACCAGAATCTCTGATCCTTGAGAAGGTGGGGGTGAGCTGCCTCCTTGAACCGCTGCAGTCCATGTTGGGGCAGGGACACCCACACTACCCTTAGGGGGGGAATTCCAGAATTTTCACCTGGTGACACTGAAGCAACAGTGATACTGTTCGCACTCAGGATGACCCATAGCTTAGTGGGGAACATGATATTCCCATGTGGCTGCTGGCCAAATAGGGGTGAACATTTTGGGGAAGATGTGGGCCACAGCCAATCAGAATCTCAGCAGGGTTGCCAGGTAGAATCAGGGAACCCTTCCTGCCTGTTTGTTTTTTAAAATTCATTCGTTCACAGGATATGGGAAGTACTGACTCCCTCAATGTTTATTGTCCATGTCTAGAGGACAATTAAGAGTCAGCCACATTGCTGTCAGTCTGGAGTCACATATCGAACCGGATTGGGTAAGGATAGCAGATTAGGATACATTGCTGTAGAAGGCTTTGGAGGTCAAGTCATTGAGTGCCTTTAAGATAGAGATAGGTAGGTTCTTGTTTAGCAAGGGGATCAAGGGTTACGGGGAGAATGGAGATGAGAAACTTCTGAGCCATAATTGAATGGTGGAGCAGACTTGATTCTGCTCTTAAATCTCATGGCGTCACATGTAAGCCAAACCAGTTAAAGGTGGCAGATTTCCCTCCCTAAAGGGCATCAGTGAACTCAATGGCTTTTAGTCGATGATATTTTCCTGGTCACTGAGACTTTCTTTTATCGCTTGGGATGTCTTAACTAAAAATAAATTAAATTCCACCAACTGCCATAGTGGGATTTGAAAGCAGATCCCTGAAGTGTTAGTTGTTGGCTAGGTTTAGTGAGTAGACCACAATAACAACCCTCGCTTATTCCCCAAGTGGAGCTGTGCAAGAGTAACAGTGCAATGATTATAGCACTGGGCTGGTGAGTCTGGCCTAATTATCTAGGGACATGTTCAAATCTTGAATATTTTATGGTCTATTTCCTCACCAGGGTGGTTAAGAAGGCGTTTAGCACACTTGCCTTCATTGCTCAGACCTTTGAGTATAGGAGTTGGGACGTTATGTTGAAGTTGTACAGGACATTGGTGAGGCCTGTTCTGGAATATTGTGTCCAGTACTGAACACCCAGTTATAGGAAGGATATTATTAAGCTGGAGAGGGTTCAGAAGAGATTTACCAAGATGTTGCTGGGTATGAGATGTTCAATAGGCTGGGAATTTTTCCACTAGACATAGAAGATTGAGAGGTGACCTTATAGAAGTTTATAAAATCATGAGAGGCTTAGATAGGGTGAATGGCGGGTTGTCTTTTCCCTAGGATGGGGGATTTCAAGACTAGGCGGTGCATTTTTAAGGTGAGAGGGAAGAGATTTAAAAAAGACATGATGGTCAAATGTTTTACACAGAGGGTGGTTTGTGTGTGGAATGAACTTCCAGAGGAAGTGGTGGATGTGGGTACAATTGCAACATTTAAAAGACATTTAGATAAATACATGAATGGGAAAGGTTTGGAGGGATATGGGCCAGGAGAAGGCAGGTGGGACTAGTTTAGTTTGGGATTATGGTCGGCATGGACTGGTTAGATTGAAGGGTCTGTTTTCGTTCTGTATGACTCTATGACTCCATGACTCTATGACTATTCTGACACACCGCAGCCTAGTCTCTCACATTCCACCCTCTGTAAAGTTGAGATATCTGAAACTTATCCAGCAGCAAGACCCCTTTGCCTTTCATCTGACTGACATTTTCTGTGCCATTAAAATTCCCATCCCCTTTCCAAATCCCTCCCTATCCCAGTCAGTCCCATCATTTCCAATAGCTATACCAACTCAGTTATGAGATCGTTGTTGCAAATCCTTTTATTTTTCCATCTTCTCCAGTGCCTGTGTATTCTATTATTAATCTGGAGCTCAGGAGTGTGCAGTGTAATGGTGCGAATATTTTAAGTGCGGTGCACAGCGCTTGAGTGTACTTCCCCTTTCTCCCCAGTGCTGTTTGATGCTGTATAACGTACCATTACTCAGACAGCAATTGGCTAAATCATCTGCCCTTTGAGCAGTAATAAAATGTCTATCTTGATCTTATTTTAGTTCCTGTCAACTCCAACAGAAAGCAGGAAAAGAAAAAGAGGACTAAACTTACTGAATTAATAAGAAACTGGGATGGTTAAAATTGAATGATCTTAGTCATACCAACAAAGAAAGCCTGAACTGATTTTCTGTTTATATAATGTTTCGGAGAATGCCATTTTCGGGAATGTAATTTGTTTTCAGGGCATTTTTGCTGGGCTCTCGCCACACTCACCCCCTTTCCCAAATCTGACAGTTTAACAGCCTGCCATGGACACCCATCTACTAACTCCACAGTGGCTCAGTGGTTAGCCATGCTGCCTCCCAGCGCCAGGGACCTGGGTTTGATCCCCCCTCGGGCGACTGTCTGTGTGGAGTTTGCACATTCTCCCCGTGTCTGTGTGGGTTTCCTCCCACAGTCCAAAGAGGTGCAGGTTAGATGAATTGGCCATGGGAAATGCAGGGTTATGGGAATAGGCTGTGGCTTACCTGGGATACCCTTTAGAGGGACAGTGTAGACTTGATGGGCTGAATGGCCTGCTTCCACATTACAGGGACTCCATACATTTGGCCCATATCCCTCTAAACCTTTCGTATCCATGTACCTGTCCAAATGTGTTGCAGTTGTGTCAGCCTCCACCACTTCCTCTGCCAACTTATTCTATACACGCACCACCCTCTGTGTGAAAAAGTTACCCCTCAGCTCCCTTTTAAATCTTTCCCCTCTCACCTTAAACCTATGGATGGAATGCTGTTTGGAAGGTCAGTGTAACTTGATGGGCCGAATGGCCTGCTTCCACACTGTAGGCAATCTATGATTCTATGGACCAATAGTGATTCAGCCAAAGGAATGTCTAACACACCACAGCAACGGCCAAAAGGTTTCACATCCCAATGCGAGGGAGCCGGACACTGAGGATCACTGCTCTAGCTGAGCTTGGCATTGCTCTCGCTGGATCCCCCACTATCAACATTCATTCTCCAGAACCTGAAGAGCAGGAACCGTTGATCGTAGATCCTGACAGGCAGACTCTGGGACTTTGGCCTACCTGCACCTGAGCATTCCAATTGGCAGTTGAAAGTTTTTGCTGAATCTCCATCCCAACCAATCATCACCTTCCTCTCATAGTATAAGGGTTGGTTAGTTCAGTTGGCGAGCGAGGCCAACAGTATGGGTTCAATTCCCATCACTGGCTGAGGTCACCACAAAGGACTCTCCGTCCCAACCTCTCCCCTCCCCTGAGGCATGGTGACGCTCAGGTTAAACCACCCCAGTTGTCTCTCCTTCTCTAATGAGGGAGTGGGACTGTGGCGACATGCCCTGATAGACTTGACTGTAATTTTAGGGGCCTAAACACTTCTCTCTAACTTTCCCACACCCGTCATGTGACCAGCCTTTGAAAGCATTCCATTGGCTGCGCAGAAGCATGTAGCCATCCTGAGAGAGCTAAGTGGTTCCATTGATTAAAGCCTTCCTTTATAAGGTTCCCCAGAGGTTTTGGAGCGCTTAGGGGAATGGAATCTATTGTAGTGATTGTTCAGCATTGACTGTAATGCTTAAGCAGACCTTGAGCTTGTCAGAGTCTGCTGAGGGTGCAAATGACCCTATAATTATCCACACGTGTCCAACAGCTTTCTTACTTAATCCTTTAATCTGTTTACACCTGCTGCAGCAGCTTGCTGTGGAGTCCATTCACAGAGGTACCCATCAGGAATCCAGGCTTATTCAAAGAATCCCCACAGTGCAGATAGAGGCCATTCAGCCCATACTGACCCTCCGAACAGCATCCCACCCAGACCCATACTCCGTCCTGAGAACCCTGTGCTTCCCATGGATAACCCACCTAAACTGCATATTATGGGCAATTTAGCATGGCCAATCCACCTGCACATCTTTGGACTGTGGGAGGAAACCGGAGCACCCTGAGGAAACACACATAGACACGGGGAGAATGTGCAAACTCCACACAGACAGTCACCCGTGGGTGGAATCAAACCCAGGTCCCTGGCGCTGTGAGGCAGCAGTGCTAACCACTGAGCCACTGCGCCACCCTGGAGAGAGCCGTCTCATGCTGGCTTATTCCACAGGGTTATGCTTGGCTGAGAGGGCATTAAAAAACTCCCAGCAGATAAAGGCTGTTTCCATTGGCTGTGCCATGTTTATTTTAATTCGGTTATGGTGAGTAGGCATCACTGGCAAGGCCAGCATTTGTTGCCCGGCCCTAATTGCCCTCTGAACTTGCTAGACACTTTCAATGGGCAGTTAAGAGTTAACAATTTACCTGTGGGTCTGGAGTCACGTGTAACGATGGCGGATTTCCCTCCCTACAGGGTATTAGTGAACCAGATGGGTTTTTTTTAATGCGAATCAATGAGGGTTGTTTATGATCACCGTTACTGAGGCTAACTGTGAATTCCAGATTTATCTCCTGAATTTTAAACCCTATCATCAGCCTGGGTGGGATTTAAAGTCATAGATACAGCGTAGAAACAGACCCTTCGGCCCACCATGTCTATGTTGACCAACAAACACCAAACTACACGAATTCCATTGACCTACATTTGGTACATAGCCTGCCATGCCCTGGCTTTTTAAGTGGTCATCCAGATATTTCTTACATGTTGCAAAAGTACCTGCCTCCACCACCCTCTTGGGCAGCACCTTCCATATTCCTATCGCCCTCTGAGTGATAATTTCTTTTCTCAGATTGCTGCTAAATTATTTAGTCCACATCTTGAACTGATGCCCACTGGTCTTAGTCATATCTGCCATGGGAAAAAAGATTTTCACAATCTTGTCTGCCCATGCCTCTCATAATTTTGTATCCCTCAATCAGATGGCCCCCCCTACCACTCCGCCAAACCTCCCCTGCGCCAGGGAAAACAAACCCAGCCTATCTAGTCTCTTCTCATAATGGAGGCTTTTCATCCTAGGCTACACTCTGGTGAAGAGATAGTAAGAACTGCTGATGCTGGAGTCAGAGATAACACCATGTGATGGCTTTCCTGCTCCTCTGATGCTGCCTGGCCTGCTGTGTTCATCCAGCTCCATACTGTGTTATCTCTACATCCTGGTGAACCTACTCTGCGCCTTCTCCAATGCAAACATGCCCTTTCAATATTGTGGTGACCAGAACTGCATGCAATATTCCATCTGTGGCCTAATTAATGTTTTACAAAGTTAAAACCCATGTTCCCCGGAGCTTTAACCTGGGCCTCTGATTTATCTTTTCCTGTGACTCATTCATGAGGTGAGGGTGTTTTGGCCTAGCCATCCCTTACTGAATTGAGCCCGGGGTCAAAGTGTCCACTCCTGCTTCTTATAACCTTCACATCCTTTTGTTTTAGTCCCGTCAAGTGTTTATCCAGCTTTCCATGAAATGCATTGACTTGAATCAACCTCTCTTCATGGCTGAAGGTTCTAGAAAACACAGCAGATGTCACCACAGCAGTGTATAAGTTTATGAAACTGAGACACAGTGGTAGTGTCCCTACCTCGGAGCCAGGAGGCCAGGGTTCAAGTCCCACCTGCTCCAGAGGTGTGTCTTAACACCTACAAACCTGAAATAGGAAGGTAAGTCTCATCTCAGGTCTCTCACTCAACAAGGGGCATGAGTAAAGACTAGGGGAGATGGTGGTAATATCCATGGATTGACTATCCACCTGCACAGCCTAATACTTTGGGAATACTGGGTCACGTCAGTGGATAGAATTAAAATTCAATTCACAAATCGGGAATTTAAAAAGTGGGTCTTGGTAATAACGGTCATGGAAACTATCATCATTGTTTTTGTGAAAAACAAAATCCCATTTGCTTCACTAATGCCCTCTACCCAGCTAGGCCTAGACATGACACCAGAACCACAACCTCAACCAAATGATAATTTGGTAAACGTAACAAGTGCACACTACACCCCATGAATGAAAGACAGAGAGAGAGAGAAAATATCCTCTGTAATTTCAAACAAAAACAGAAATTGTTGGAGAAACTCAGTAGGTCTGGCAGCATCTGTGGGGAGAGAAACACACAGCGAGTGTTGCAAATCCAGTGTGCCTTCCTCAGGGACCTTTATAATTTTACGGAGGTCACATCAAAGAGAGAGAGAGGGAGAACAGAACCCTGGGCTATTCAATTTTCCTAATCACAGAATCATTTCAGTGTGGAAGCAGGCCATTCGGCCCATGAAGTCCACACGGAGCCTCCGAAGAGCATCCCACCAGACCTCCCCCCTCACCCCACCCTAGCCCTGTAACTCTGCATTTCCCACGGCTAACCCACCCAGCCTGTGCCCTATGGGAAATTTAGCATGGCCAATCCACCTAACCTACACATAGATTCATACAGCACAGAAACCGACCCTTCAGTCCAAACAGTCCGTGCCAAACAAAATCCCAAACTAAACTAGTCCCACCTGCCTGCATCCCTCCAAACCTTTTCCATTCATGTACTTATCCAAATGTCTTTTGTTTGGATTGTGGGAGGAAACCGGAGCACCCAGAGGAAACCCATGCAGAATGTGCAAACTCCACACAGACAGTTGCCCGAGG
Organism: Rhincodon typus; assembly: GCF_021869965.1. NCBI lineage: Eukaryota > Metazoa > Chordata > Chondrichthyes > Orectolobiformes > Rhincodontidae > Rhincodon > Rhincodon typus. Next base: position 12,395,063 of record NC_063370.1, read on the forward strand.
CTGGAATCGAACCGGGGTCCCAAGTGCTGTGAGGCAGTAGCACTGAGCCATTGTGCCGCCCCTGATGTCTATAACTGCTCATGCCTGGCATCATCCATATTAATCCTCATTGTGAATCTTGGCATCAAATGCCATCCTATTACCAAAACTGTATCAGTGAGTTCCCGCATATGAAACTGGCAGGAAATTGCAGACTTCATGGAACCTATTAGAATGAACAGGGATTTAAAGGCTTTTTCCTATTTCAAAACTAAAAATGGCTTGGACACCTGAAATTGGCTGATGTGAAATAATGAGGCATATATATATATATGTACATCCACATCTGGAAATACTACACTGGGAGGTGGATAATGGCAATGACATCATTCTACACTTAGCCACGCTGCAGACAAATATTCTCATCTGGGCACCATCCCCACTAAGCTCTCGATGAGATCATTTGTCCAGTAGTACCATTTGACCACTTGCCACAGAAGTTGCATTGAAAGTCGACTTGTTCACGTTTATAACATAGACATCGCAAACATCAAAGGCCTAGCTTTGGAGTCCCAGCTTTAGTGAGCCATTTTTATTTTGGCCAAGCTGAGCTTTGTTCCAACAGTCTCCCTCCCCCTCACAAACCACACCCCCCCACTCCCATTTTTAAATGGGCTGTTACTCTCAGTCAACAGAGAGAGAGTGAGGCCGCTGTTACTAAAAGATTTGCATTTGGATAACACCTCTTATGACTGCAGGGCACCCCGAAGTGCATTTGCAACCAATGCCGTGCTTTGGAAGAGTAGCCGCCACGGTAACGTAGGAAACGTGGCAATTCTGCGCACAGTGCGATCCCACAAGCACACAAGGTTGCTCAGCTGATGATCTGTTTTGGTCACTTAAGTGTGTGTTAGTCGTAATTTCCGCACCCCTGCCCTGCAGTGGGGGACGTGAACCCCACATCTACCCTGCTTAGAGGCAAACAGTGCTATCGACTCAGCAATGACTGCGGAGGGAATCATCAGGACTGGGAATCCATGAAAGGATTTGGGAACGAGTACAATTTTCAACTTGAATTGTTGCTTAGTGAGGAGCAAATGGATATTAGCGAGCACAGGCGTCCTGGGAGAGTAAATTAGTTAAAAGTCAATGGGTTGAATATTAGGGTATCTAAATAAAATCAGAATTAGTCGGGAATATAGAAAAAAAACACAGGAAGTAGAAGTCCAAACTACACAACCTCTCCTCACAAGAAATTCTGGATCAACCGGGCATACCTTCTCTGGGCTGCCTCCAATCATCCTTCCTCAGGTAAGGGGCCCAAAGCTGTTCACCATACTCCAGCTATGGCCAGACTAGTGCCCTGTACAGTTTTAGCAAGCTTTTCCTATTTTTATATTTGATTCCCTTTGAAATAGAGGCCAACATTTCGAAGAGTCATAGAGTCATACAGCACGGAAACAGACCCTTCGGTCCAACCAGTCCATGCCGACCATAATCCCAAACTAAACTAGTCCCCACCTGCCTGCTCTTTGCCCATATGACCTTTCCAAATCACAAATGTCTTTTAAACATTGTAACTGTACCTGCATCCACCACTTCCTCTGGCAGCTCATTCTACACACGAACCGCACGCATGCCCTTTTAAAATCGTTCTCCTCTCACCTTAAAAAATATGCCCCTAGTTTTGAACTCTTCCACCCTAGGGAAAAGACCCTTGTCATTCACCTTATCAATGCCCCTCATGCTTTTATAAACCTCAATAAGGTTACCACTCAGATTCCTACGCCCCAGTGAAAAATGGCCCAGTCTTTCCAGTGTAGTTTTATATCTCAAACCCTCTGTTTGGCAACATCCTGGTAAATCTTTTCTGAATCCTCTCTAGTTTAAAAATATCCTTCTTATAACAGAAGACCCGAATGGCACACATTACTACAGAAGAGGCCTCAATTACATTCTGTACAACCTCAACATGACGTCCCAACTACTATACTCAAAGATCTGAGATATGAAGTCAAGTGTACTAAACACCTTCTTCACCACCATATCTACCTGTGATGCAAACTTCAAAGAATTTCATGTGCCCTCTATATTATCCGCTGAAATTGTGTGCTATCTTTTAGTATTTTTTTTACAAAAGGTGACCCAAATATCTCTGTGCTGCTGCTTTCTGCAGTCTTTCTCCATTCAAATAATAAAAAATATTAAATAAAAGTGACAAATCTGTTCATATAATATGGGAAATAGCTTGTGCCTCCATGACCTGAATTATACACAATACCTCAAATGGGGCCTAACTGAAGTTTTATACAGCTGCAACATGACTCGCCAACTTTCATACTCAATGCTCCGATCGATGAAGGCAAGCATGCCATATGCCTTCTTTACCATCCTATCCACTTGTGTCATCCCTTTCAGGGAGCTATGGGCTTTAACCCCAAGCTCCATCTGTATATCAATGCTCCCAAGTGGCTGGCCATTTACAGTAAACTTTTCTCTTGCATTTGACCTCACTGTCCAATTTTGGTGTCAGTATATTGTTACCATTGTAAATTCCAAAGTCTCTATCTATAATTACAAGAGGAAAGATGAGGCTGGGAATTATTCAAATAACTCACCTCCTGCTCTCCATAGCCTGTCCACCATTGACAAGAAACAAATGAGTTGATGCATTCTGGGAGGTCAAATGCAAGAGAAAAGTTTACTGTAAATGGCCAGCCACTTGGGAGCATTGATATACAGATGGAGCTTGGGGTTAAAGCCCATAGCTCCCTGAAAGGGATGACACAAGTGGATAGGATGGTAAAGAAGGCATATGGCATGCTTGCCTTCATCGATCGGAGCATTGAGTATGAAAGTTGGCGAGTCATGTTGCAGCTGTATAAAACTTCAGTTAGGCCCCATTTGAGGTATTGTGTATAATTCAGGTCACCAAACTACCAGGAAGGATGTGGAGGCTTTGGAAAGGGTACTGAAGAGGTTTACCTTGATTGAAGCGCATCAGCTATAAGGAATAGTTGGAGAAACTTAGATTGTTTTTGCGAGAGTGTCAGAGGCTGAAGAGCTACCAGATGGAAATATTTAAAATTATGAGAGGCATGGATAGGGCAGATAGTCAGTCTTTCTCTCAGGACGGAAATGTCAAATATAGGGAGTGGGGCATAAGTTTAAGGTGAGAAGGGGGGAAGGTTTAATGGAGATGTGCGAGGAATGTTTCTTACACAGATAGTGTAGGTGCCTGGAACCTGATGAGCTGGTAGAAGATACAGTAGCAACATTGAAGAGGCATTTAGACAGACACATGAACAGGTAGGGAATGGAGGGATACGGAACAGGTGCAGGCAGATGGGATTAGATTAGAATAGCATCATGTTCGGCAAAGACATAGTGGGCCGAAGGGCCTGTTCCTGTGCTGTACTGTTCTATGTGACATGTTCTAGTATGGTAACTTCCTATGTAAACTTGTCATGCTGTAATTACACTCTCCTGCCAGTGGTGGTGCTATATCACAAGTTTTCCAGTCTGCACTATTTCTTGTGCTTTAACCAGTTCTACGTCGGGACAATGTGGGGTTGAGGGGTGGGGGGGTGAACGAATTTGTTTCTATTTTATATTCCAAGCTATCTACATACCTTATTTAGATTCTCATGACTACTCACCATTATCCATCTGTCCACTTCCTGCTCTAATATCATTTCCACTCAAAGTGAGACTTGCTCTAGGTCCTCCTTTGTTAAAACCACTCTCCAACATTTACTCAGTGGGTAGTGTACTTGCCTGAAACTAGAGGCTTCTAAACACTGCACTGAGAAAGTGCTACTCAGTTGGCAATGCAATAATTGGGATTGGATCTTGGGGGTACACCTAATGTGCACAAAACACCTGATGCACATCTAGATACCTCTGCTCTGAAGTGCATGGGAATTAGGTTGCAATCTGGTGGGGCATGCAAGAAAGTGTTATATGTACACCATGACTACAGTATGGTTTTAAGAAGCGTATTTTGTCCTAGTTTCTTTTTTAATATAAAAAAGGGTTTAGAGAGAGGTAACGATTGGTCTACTCAGAGCTATTAGTGCAAACAATTTGTGAGGCCTTGGGTTTTTTTTAATGTAGGAACAATAGAATCAACCTGGATGGGTGGTGTCAGGCTCCCACAAAACCAGGATTTCTCTTCTTAGTTTTCAGTAGCAGTTGCTGGGGTCTTGAAGCTGGGTTTGGGAGATGCAGTACATCTCTCCCTGCTACTCCCTCTCTCTCAGAGTTTTCTCTCGATGTTTTATTTCCTCCTGTACTGGAGAATTGCCTGCGAGACAATCTATTTTATTGAATTTGCCTTTGCCAATGGTGTGGTTATGAGAAATTACCATATTGGATTTTTTTTTCGATTTTATTGTCACATGTACCGAAAGACAGTGAAAAGCTTTGTTTACGACTGGCACAGGCAGATCACAGCAAGCAAAGGATGTACAGATCAAAGACATACAGGCATACAGGTTACATTGCAGGTTACATTATTTGAGGGTAGAGTCCACTAAACAGCCTGATAATGGCCAGAAAGAAGCTGTTCCTAAACCTGCTTGTGCGTGTGTTCATGCTTCTATATCTTCTACCTGATGGAAAAGGGTGTAGGAGGTCATTACTAGGGTGAGATGGGTCTTTGATGATGTTGGCAGCCTTTCTGCAGCAGCGAGCTGTGTAAATGGAGTCCATGGATAGAAGGTTGGCTTCTGTGATCGTCGGGCTGCGCACACCACCTTCTGTAGTTGTCAGTTAGTAGTTAAATAATCTACTATTCCATTAAGTTTTCCGAAACAGTTAAGTTATTCCAATTTTTTTGTTCTTTTGTTGTGTTTTAACTATAGTGTGTGAGTAAAGCGTGTTCTACTTCAAACCTGGTGGTTTAACCAGTTGTATTGCATCTGGAACGCAATACCTTACACTTACCTTTGAAATAAGAAAAGGTTAGGGTCCAGGCTACTTTGTGAATATATTTTGACAGGTTTGGTCTGGTCTGTAACAAGACAAATGTTTAATTTTTCTTTCCCTCCCAATTCTTGTTTCATATTATAATGCAGGACATACACGATGTAGAGTTGGTTTCTGGCTGTTGTTCTCTCTGTTCATAGTTTATTGTTGCACGTCGCTTTTGTCAAAAAGGTGTGCAGGAGCGTTGTCTGTTTGTGATTGTGAACCTGTTGCCAGTTGGATGCCTCTCTAGTGAAAGGATCCCCCGATGGTTACAAAAGTCAGTGCCATCCCGTTTTATTAGGGCACAGCCTTGACCATTTTGAAGAATCATGGAGTCACACAGCACAGACCCTTTGGCCTAACCTGTCCATGCCGACCAGCTATCCGAAGTTAATCTAGTCCCATTTGCTAGCATTTGGCCCATTCCCCTCTAAACCCTCCCTATTCATGCCCATCCAGATGTCTTTTAAATGTTGTAATTGTACCAGCCTCCACCACTTCCTCTGGCAGCTCATTCCATACATATTCCACCCTCTGCATGAAAACGTTGCCCCTTAGGTCCCTTTTAAATCTTTCCCTTCTCACCTTAAACCTATGTCCTCTAGTTATGGAGTCCCTTACTCTATTCACCCTGTCCATGCCCCTCATGATTTTATAAACCTCTATAAGGTCACCCCTCAGCCTCTGACGCTCCAGGGAAAATAGCCCCAGCCTGTTCAGCCTCTCCCTGTAGCTCAAACCCTCCAAACCCAGCAACATCCTTGTAAATCTTTTCTGAATCCTTTCAAGTTTCACAACATCCTTCCCATAGGAGGGAGACCAGAACTGAACACGGTATTCCAAAAGTGGCCTAACCAATCTCCAGTAGAGGCGCAACATGACATCACCAGCTGTTATGGTAGAGAAGACAAGGCTGGGTGGTCCCCAGGATAATAGAGAAAGAGCATAAGCAAACATCTCATATTTGAAGGTCCATCGAGACAGTTGTTCTTCTCAAGGTTGGCAAATGAAGTATGACTAATGTGGAGACATTAACAACTGGACTCGTTGCCATGGCAAACTGTAAATGGCCGTGCTAACATTGAGCCAGAAAGCATTGCAGTGCAACCCTTGAAGCTGTGTCAAACCATTGCTCTCCCAGGATATCTTCATATTCACTCACACTGGCCATTTAGAATCTTGAGTGTGGTGAGGATTTGGCGGGGAACTGGGCACACGTTGGCAAGGACAGATCCCAGGGGAGAGCTCACCACCTCAGCCATCGTCAAAGCTCCAGTACAAATCTGCCCAGAAGCCCATCTCCTCAATTCGACAAGAGTGACTGTGTTTTGGTGGCGTTTTCATTTCCCAGGTGGAATTGGGTATTCCGCTGCGGGCACCTCAAAGCTCTGGTAAAGTACGGTATCAGATTGGGTGCCAACAAGGACGGCCCAGTAGCAGTGTGCATTCTCAAACTAACAAGCATCAACATTGTAGCGTGGACCTCTAGGTGCTGGGCCAGCCTGGCTTGTGACTGATCAAACAGGAGAAGCTACACCCAGGACACGTCCAGAGATGATGATGATAATGATGACGATGATTTATTTAAAGTCATGTGCATTTTACAGTGACTAATGCAATAACACAGTGGCTCAGCGGTTAGCACTGCTGCCTCACAGCGCCAGGGACCCGGGTTCGATCCCACCCTCAGGCGACTGTCGGTGTGGAGTTTGCACATTCTCCCCGTGTCTGCGTGGGTTTCCTTCGGGTGCTCTGGTTTCCTCCCACAGTCCAAAGATATGCAGGTTAGTGGATTGGCCGTGGGAAATTGCCCAATAGTGTTCATGTGTTAGCCATGGGAAATGCTGGGTTTTGGGGGATGGGGATGGGTCTGGGTCTGGGTGGGATGCCGTTTGGAGGGACGGATTGTGCGAATGGCCTGGTTCCTCACTGTAGGGATTGTCTTTCTATGAAAATACAGTGGAAAGCTTCAATATCACCACAAGCTGCTGCCAGTTTGCCATCGGGGGACAAAAAAGTGACATTGGTCCATTCAAGGGACTGTACAAACCACTCATCTACCCAACCTTTCCAGCAAAACCCACCCAACATGTGACAGAGGCTGCGATCACACACTGTACCATGTCAGCCATGATCACACTCGATGGGCTGAATGGCCTAATTCTGCTCCTGTGGTCTTGTCCCAGAATATCAAACTGTGGTGGCAGAAAATCATCCTCGATCCCAAGTGACTGAATGTTCCCAGATTGCACCAGGAGTTGGCACTTCATCCTCTGGATTCCATGCTGTCAACTGTCCAGTTGGCAGGTCTCCCAGTGAACCTGCCCTTGGTATGGGTGCCTGGTAAATGGTCTCTTATGCTGCTCGCAATGAACACGACTGTCCTGGCACAGTAGGGGCTGCAACTCCCTGAAGCTTGGAAGGTAAATGACCACCAGCTATCGCCTCCTGAATAGAGATCGCTGGACGTTGTGGATATCAGGGAATGCAACTGATTGGCACGGAGTAGGAAGGCACACAAGTGTATGTTCAGTTGGCCCAGCTAACCCAGGGCATAATCGTGCAACTCTTCACTACCTCCCTCCGTTAATACAGGCCTTGCTTGTGATCCAATCTGGTTCCTTTACATGGGCAGCAAGCAATCAAATGTTCTTCCATTAAAACAGTCCTGGATTTATCTGGGGAGATGTCCCTGTAGCAGTAATGTCATTGGGCTAGCAATGGGGAGGCAATGCGCTAGTGGTATTAGAGACCCAGATGGGGATCTGGGTTTGAATCCTGCCGTGGGAGATGGTGGAATTAAAATTCAATTTTTTAAAAAAATCTGGAAATAAGAGTCTAAAGATGACCATTCCTCCGGGTGCTCCAGTTTTCTCCCACAGTCCAAAGATGTGCAGGCTAGATGGATTGGCCACGGGAAATTGCCCATAGTATTCAGGGATGTGTAGATTAGGGGGATGGGTCTGGGTCTGAGGGTCAATGTGGACTTGTTGGGCCAAACGGCCTGTTTCCACACTGTAGGGATTCTATAAAAAAAATGAAACCATTGTCGATTATCAGAAAAACCCATCTGGTTCACTAATGTTCTTTAGGGAAGGAAATATTATATCCTTACCCAGTCCAGACTACATGTGATCCCAGACCCATGTCAATGTCATTGACTCTTAACTAGGGATGGGCAATGGCCATCTCACTTCCATTTCACCGTCTGCATCTTGACACCATTCTGATTCTGTCTAACCCATCCATTCCGATTCTAACCCACCCATTCCAATTCTAACCCACCCATTCGAATTGTGACCCATCCATTCCGATTCTAACCCACCCATTCCGATTCTAACCCACCCATTCCGATTCTAACCCACCCATTC
>NC_063370.1:12403393-12413393 GCF_021869965.1 Rhincodon typus
ATTCTAACCCACCCATTCCGATTCTAACCCATCCATTCTGATTCTAACCCACCCATTCTGATTCTAACCCATCCATTCCGATTCTAACCCACTCATTCCGATTCTAACCCACCCATTCCGATTCTGACCCACCCATTCCGAGTCTAACCCACCCATTCCAATTCTAACCCACCCATTCTGATTCCATTCCAATTATAACCCACCCATTCCGATTCTAACCCACCCATTCCAATTCTAACTCTTCCATTCTGATTCTGTCTAACACACCCATTCCGATTCTATCCAATGCAGCCTTGAATATATTCATAGCCTCAGCCCCCGCGTTCTCTCAGGAAGAGACTTTCACATACTAATGGCCATCTGACAGAAAAGTCTGAAAAGGGTGATTCTTTCTTCTGAAACTATCCCTCCCGTCACTGGCCTGCCATCCAAGGTATAACGTCCTCTGTCTCTACCCACTGAAGCTTCCCCTAAGAATCATATATGTTTCAAAATGGCCGCCTCTGACACCCACCATAACCCAAGGAGTATAGGCCCAACATGTTCAACTAGTCTTCAAAAGACAAATCCCTGTGACTCAGGAATCAGGCAAAATTAATCTCCTATGAACTATATCTGATGTGAGTCTATTCATCCATAGCACCCCACTCTTCTCCCCAACTCCACTGCTTAAACAAGCAGTTTAAAAGTGCACACAGTATTCAAGGGGCGGTCTCACACCTCCTGTACAGTTGTAGAAAGACTTCTCTACTTTTGTACTCCATCCTCCTTGCTATAAGGGCCAATATTTCAGTTAATCATAGAATCATTCAGCACGCAAACAGACCCTTCGGTCCAACCAGTCTGTGCTGACCATGTTTCCAAACTAAACTAGTCCCTTCAGCCTGCACTTGGCCCATATTCCTCCAAACCTTTCCCATTCATGAACTTGTCCAAAAATCTTTTAAACATTGCAACTGTCCCTGCATGAACCCACTTCCTCTGGCAGTTCATTCCACACGCGAACCACTCTCTGAGTAAAAAAGTTGCAGCTCCTGTCCTTTTTAGATCTTTCTCCTCACATCTTAAAATTATGTCGCCTACTTTTAAACTCCCCATGCCCTGGGAAAAAGACCCTTGTCATTCACCTTATCTATGTCCCTCATGAGTTTAGAGACCTCAATAAGGTTACCCCTCAACATTCTACGCTCCAGTGAAGAAAGGTGCCAGTCTTTTCACTCTATTTTAAATCTCAAGCCCTTCATTTCTGGCAACATCCCAGGAAATCTCTTCTGAACCCTCTCCAGTTTAATAATATCCTTCTTACAGTAGGGTAACCCGAGCTGGGCACTGCACTCCAAAAAGAGCCTCACCAATGTCCTGTACAACCTCAACATGCTTTAGTGCACGCAAATGTAATGCAATTCTTATAAAAGGATCCCCCCCCACCCCGATATTATTTAAATGGAGAATGTCTGCAGAAAACTACAGAGCAGAGGGATTTGGGAGTCCTTGTCCATGAATCATAAAAAGCGAGCATCCAAATTCAGCAGGTAATAGGGAAGTCCTTTGGAATGTTAGCCTTTATTTCAAAGGGAATGGAATATGAATGTAGGGAGGCATATAAGGCACTAGCTAGACCACAACCAGAAAACTGTGAACAATTTTGGTTCCCTTATCTAATGAAAGATAAACTGACATTACAGGCAGTCCAGAGAAGGTTCGCTATTCTGATACCAAGTATTATGAGGAGAGTTTGAGTAAGTTGGGCCTGTACTCATTGGAGTTTAGAAGAATGAGAGTAGACCTTACTAAAACATATAAGATTCCTAGGAGATTTTACAGGGCAGACACAGATTGGTTCCCCTTGTGGGAGACTCTAAGGCCAAAGGGCAATATCTCAGAATAAAGAGTTTGCACAGTTAAGACAGAGATGAGGAAGAATTTCTTCTCTCGCAAGATAGCGCATCTATGGAATTCTTTACCACACAGGGCTGCTGGGGCTGGGTTATTAAATATGTTCAGGGCTGAGATGGACAGATTCTTAATTAGTAAGGGAATTGAGGGTTATGACAAATGGCAGGAGGGTGGAGTTGGGAATTGAGAATAAACTCAATGGGCTACTTGGCCTACTGATGCTTTTGTGTCTTATGGTCTTATCTCTTTGTGACACAGAATTCAGTGGCCTGTCTCCATTTTTAACATGCTTTGTTTTTGTATTCTTCCTCCTGAGGTGGAGAAACTGAGCTCAAAGTTGTTGAGAAGCACCAAGAGGACAGAGTCCTGCAGCACTGTAGTATAATAATGAACATGGTACTGTTGGAGTAACTGCAAACCTTCCCAAATAAGCTTCCAACAAATACATCCCACTCATTGCAGTGATGGATATTTTTTGTTAGGGTTAGGATTAGAGATATGGTTAGGGATAGGGCTAAGGATAGGGATAGAGTTAGGATTAGGGTTAGGATTAAGGGTAGGGTTAGATGTAGGATTAAGTTTAGAGATAGGGTTAGGGGTAGGGTCAGGATTGAAGAGAGGGTTAGGATTAGGAAAAGGGTTAGGGTTTTGATCTTGATTAGGATAGCGATAGGGTTAGGTTTAGGGGTAGGGATTAGGGTTAGGATTAGGGTCAGAGATAGGGTTAGGGTTAGGATCAGGGCTAGGTTTAGGATCAGCGATTAGGGTTAGGGATTGGGTTAGGGTTAGGGTTTGGACTAAGGTTAGGAATAGGGTTGGGATAGGGTTTTGTTTAGGGATAGGATTAGGGATAAAGTAGGATTAGTGTTAGAGATAGGGTTTGGGTTCAGGTTAGGTTTATGGTTAGGGTTCGGGGTAGGATTAGGGTTAGGGTTAGGGTGAGTTTTCGGGATAGGATTAGGGTTCAGGTCTGGGCTATGGTTAGGGTTTGGGTTTGGGTTAGGATCAGGGCTCGCATTAGGGTTAGGGTTATGAGACGACTTGTGTTTCTCCACCTCACCAACCAATCACATCACTTGTTCCCCTGAAATCAGCAGGAGTTGAGCCTACTGTGCAGATCTGATAGGGTCAGATAAAGAGGAGTGGCCTGAGGTTCGTGAGTGGTAAAAACTCCGCCTAGACCAGCACAGCTGAGCTGACATGTGCCCCCTTCTGCAGAATGGGCACAACTTGCTGTTTTTCAATGTGGAAACTAGAGGACTGTGCAATGGTGATAGGATGGAGTCAATATGCATTGTGATGTCTGAAACAGCTCCACAGATGCTGGTATCCCATCACCAAGTCACCCTTTATTTACATGTGGAGAGTCCTTGACACTGATCCAGCTCCCTCAGAGCCAGCTCTCAGAGTGAGCAGAGCCCCTGACCCTCCTGTTTATATCTGTCAGCCAGGGCTCCCTGATTGCGACCTGGTTAACAGCCCCAGTCAGGTAATTCCTGTTCTCTGAGGTCAACTATAAGGATACGATCACTACAATGGTGATGGTTCTTCACCAATGGAACCTCCTTCTGTTTAGTCGATCTCAGTGTGTGCTTCAGATCCTGATGGACTTAACCTCTGGCAGCAAAGTCATTGACTTGATTCACCAGAATTGGTGTAACAACCAGAATGGAGATGAGGGGAATATATTGCACATCAAGAGTGGGTGCAGGTGGAAAGAGCTGCTTGAAAGGGCAGTCACAGCAGATTTAATAAAAACATACAAAACAGAATTGGCTAAATATTTGTGGTGGGGAAATTTCAGGATGATGGACTTGGGAAGGTAGGTTGGGATTGACCTTTGGAAAAGAGCTATATAAATAGATGAATAGACCAATGCTCCTTCAGTGCTGCATCATTTTAAGGAACCGATTGCTACAGTTCGGTTGGCAATTTGCTCACAGTGAGATCCCACCAACAGGGTGAATGGTCAGATGAATCTATCCTGGTCATGTTGGCTACAAATCTCTTGCCCCACAGTGTCATCCCATTGTGCAGGAAGAGATCTCTTCTTGAGGGTACCCTCCAGTTCCCCATTCTCACCATCTCCCCACACCCTTTGATCCTTTTAGCCCTAAGAATTATGTCCAACTCCTTCTTGAAAACATTCAACATGAAGTGATTGACCCATCCCTGGAATGTTTTCTTTTTTTTTCCTTTATTCATTCATAGAATGAGAGCATTGCTGGCTAGGCAGCATTTATTGCCCATCCCTGTTTGCAATTAAGAGTCAACCACATTGCTGTGGGTCTGGAGACACATGTAGGCCAGACCAGTTAAGAATGGCAGTTTCCTTCCCTAAAGGGAATTAGTGAATCAGATGGGTGTTTCCTGACAATTGACGATGGAATCACGGTCATCATTAGATTCCTAATTCCAGATACTTGTTGAATTCAAATTCCACCATCTGCCGTGGCAAGGATTCAAACCTGGGTCCCCAGAACATTGTCTGGGTCTCTGGATTAACAGTCCAGCCATAATACCACTAGGTCATTGCCTCCCTTTTTTTACAATAACACCAGTCAAGCTATTTGCTGCATTCCTCATGGTCCTCTGGACCAGTCGGGCAAGGCAGCTGTTATTGTTGCAGTTACCACCCCCTAGTGCTAAGAATGAGTATATCCTTCCTGTCCCTGCTGCTTGAAAACACATTGATGCCCATTAGGACCCAGTTCCTCAGGTGTTGATAGTCCACTCTCATTGGCCGACAGTATGAATGGCCTTTGTGCTTGGCATTAGCCCAATTGCTCATCCTTCCCACTACATAAGGCTAGACCTAAGCGTACTTTCTAGACTGCCATTGCTCCTGCTCCTATGGGATGTTGTCGCTGTGGGAGAACAACAGTCAAATTTCTCTTGGACAAGCAAAATGCAACTTAAATCATAGAATTCCTACAATATGGAAGCAGGCCATTCAGCCCATCAAGTCCTCACCAATCCAATCCCTGTAACCTTGCATTCCCATTGCTAATCCACCAAGTTCTGCACCTCCCTGGGCACTTAGGGACAATTTAGCACTGCCAATCCACCTAAACCACAACATCTTTAGACTGCAGGAGGAAACCCACACAGACATAGGGAGAATGCATACACTGCACTCGGCCAGTTGCCTGAAGGTGGAATCGAACCCAGATCCTTAGCACAATGAGACAGTGGTGCCCAACTGTGTCTAAATTTTGGTCTTCACTGCTTCAGGAAATACTTTTGCAATCTCACGCCCAATTACAGGTAACAGTCAGTTGGCAGAATCAACATTTGCACTATCGTTACTCCATTAATTAGTGGGTTGTAAGGCCTCACTGGGAACTTAAACATTTATCTCCTATTCCCTCATTGTCCTCGAAAAGGTGGAGTGAAGTAACCTGCTTGAACTGCAACAGTCCAGTGCCTTTTGGGAGGAGGCTGCAGGATTTTGATCCAGTGGCAGTGAAAGAGCTGTCAAGGTGGTGTGTGAATTTGTTTCCCTATGCCTGTGACCTTTCCCCTTCCAGAGGTTGTGGGACTAGAAGGCACTTGGTGGAAGGAGCTTTGGTGAGTTGCTGCAATGTATCTTGTCAATGCTGCGCTGTATTGCCACGGTGTGTTGGCAGTGATTGTTTAAGGTGGCAAATGGGGTGCCAATTAAACGGGTTAACTTTGGACAATGTTGAGATTGGTGGATCTGAAACATGGTGAGATGAGCTCATTTGGAACACAAACACCAGCATTGACCTCTAGGGCCAAATGGCCTGTTTCCGAGCAGCTTTAGTTTAGCAGGAGGCGATGGTCTATGGCCTACTGGTATAATGGCTGGACTGTTCATGCAAAGACTCAGGTATTTGGCACCTGGGTTCAAATCCCACCATAGCAGATGATGGAATTTAAATTCTATAAAAAAGTCCGGAATTAAGAGTCTAATGATGACCGTGAATCCATTGCCGATTGTTGGAAAAACCCATCTGGTTCACTAATGCCCTTTAGGGAAGGAAACTGCCATTCTTACCTGGTCTGGCCTACATGTGACTCCAGGCCCACAGCAAAGTGGTTGACTCATAACTACCCTCTGGGCAATTAGGGATGAGCAATAAATGTTGGCCTAGCCAGCGACGCCTACATCGCGTGAATGAATTTTAAAAATGCTCTATAACATTCCTCTAAACACAGATATCACTTAGGAATCCTGGCCCCTTGTGCAAGTTAAAAAAGAACTTGCATTTCCATGGCCTATTTCATGACTTGCCGAAGTTTCGAACTGAGTGCTGAGTGACAGACCTGACCATCCAACCTTTGACCTGCCAAACCACCTTTGCAAAGTGTTCTAGCGTTTCGGATATAGAAGGACCGCAAGCAGAGAGCTTGTCTTACTGCTATAGGAAAGATGTAGTTAAACTTGAAAGAGTTCAGAAGGGTGTTGCCAGGCTTGGAGAGTTTGAGCTATAGGGAGAGGCTGAATAGGCTGAGGCTTTGTTTTCCCTGGAGCGTCAGAGACTGAGGGGTAACCTTATAGAGGTTTATAAAATCATGGGGGGCATGGATAGGGTAAGTAGACAAGATCTTTTCCCAAGGTAGGGAAGTCCAAAACTAGAGGGGCGTAGGTTTAAGGTGAGGGGGAAAGATTTAAAAAGGGGTAACTTTTTTTCGCAGAGGGTGGTGTGTGTATGGAATGAGCTGCCAGAGGAAGTGGTGGAGGCTGGTACAATTACAACATTTAAAAGGCATCTGGATGGGGACATGAATAGGAAGGGTTTAGAGGGATATGGGCCAAATGCTGGCAAATGGGACTAGATTAATTTAAGATATCTGGCCGGCATGGACGAGTTGGACCAAAGAGTCTGTTCCCATGCTGTACAGCTCTATGGCTCTATAACTGTAAATGTTGCATAGACTGAGCTCCTATCCACAAGGTAGTGGGTTGGATTGCACAGCAGGAGAAAGGCATGGTCTCCTGGTCTCTAGGCCAACACGTATCCCTCCATCAGAACTCCAAGAAGCAGATCATTGGCTCACTGCCTTTTGCGGAGCTGGCTGTACTCAAATAGGGCACTGCCTCTTCTTTAAGAGGGAGGATATGAAGGAAGCTCCATAATCCCATTGTCTGTCTTTGGCCAGCTGGAATGTTGGGTAACATGCTTGCAAAAACAGAATAGCTACGAGACTTCCCCAGCGGACCAAATTTTTCATCCAGATCTAAGCAAGAGACCTCTGAAACATCTCCAACTGATACACTGTGTCACCTTTACACCTATAGCTGGTGGCTGTATCATCAGTAACACAGGACTTGGCACTGAAATCCCCTCACTAAACTCTTCTCTCTTTCTCTGTCTCTCAGGCTCCCAATTTTCCTTTCAGACACCTTGTCTGAACCTAAAAGCTTAAATGAAAAAAAATCCATACAACTGCAAATGCTGGAAATTGGAAACAAAATCAGAAATTGCTGGAAAGACGCAACAGTTCTGAGGAAGGGTCACTGGACACGAAACGTTAACTCTGCCTTTTCTCTAAAATGCGGCCAGACCGGCCAAGTTTCTTCAGCCATTTCTGATTTTGTTCCTGAAACCTTAACCCTATTTGTCTCTCTTCAGATAGTGACTGACCCACAGAGCATTAATTCATTTCATTTCTGGTTTCCAGCATTGATTGAATGACTTAATGATTTAATTTTGTCACATGTACTGCAATACAGTGAAAAGTATTGTTTTGCCTGTTGTACAGGCAGATCATTCTATACAATGCGCATCAGGGGAGCAGAGCAGAGTGCAGAATAAAATGTTACACCTGCAGAGAAGGTGCAGAGAGAGAGAGAGATCAGAATTACCATTTGAGAGGCCCATTCGTAAATCTGATAACAGCAGGGAAGAAGCTGTTCTTGAATCTGTTGGTGCGTGTATTCAAACTTCTTTATCTCCTGCCCGATGGACGAGAGTGGAAGAGAGTATAATTGGGGTAGGAGGGGTCTTTGATTATTTTGATTGCTTTCCCAAGGCAGCGGGAAGTATAGATGAATTCAACGGATGGAAGAAAAACAGAAGTTGCTGGAAAAGCTCAGCAGGTCTGGCAGCATCTGTGAAGGAAAAAACAGAGTTAACGTTTCAGATCCAGTGACCCTTCCTCAAGAGCCTTCCTCAGTTCTGAGGAAGGGTCACTGCACCCAAAACATTAACACTGACTTTTTTCCCTCACAGATGCTGCCAGACCTGCTGAGCTTTTCCAGCAACTTCTGTTTTTTTTCCTGATTTACAGCATCCACAGTTCTTTCGGTTTTTGTTCAATGGATGGGAGTTTGGGTTGTGTGATTGACTGGGCTGTGTTCACAACTCTCTGTAGTTTCTTACAGTCCTGGGCAGAGCAATTGCCAGAACAAGCTGTGATGCTCCCAGATAGGGTGCTTTCTATGGTCTATCTGTAAAAAATTAGTAAGAGGCCCTTGTGGACATACTGAATTTCGTTAGCCTCCCGAGGAAGAAGAGACATTGTTGTGCTCGACGTGAGTGGACCAGGACAGATTGTTGATGACCATCCCAGCATCTGCAGTACTTTATTTCTCCTCAAAGCCTGCCTTTTGGAACGAAGCTACATCTTCTTATTCTCATGTCACATTGGGTTCCACAATCCTGTAAAGAGCTTTGGGACTTCTTCTCGGTGTGCTACTTAAATGCAATCATCGTTGACCGTCTGAATGCAACTACAATTCAGAATCATCCTGTGCAGCCATGTTTTTAGATTGCCCTTCTCCATCCGAGAGGGAAATCTCACTTTGCAGCAGAAACCGAGCTGCTGCGATGCAGAGAGAGGCCATTCAGCCCACTCTGTCTGTCCTGGGACCCTGGACATCCCATTCTCCCGCCTTCTCTCTATAATCCTGCACATGCTTCCATTTCACTGAGAAGCTTTGATTGAACCTGCCTTTGCCACACACTTAGGCAGTGCATATTGACAAGGCTGTTGCCGGGACTGGAAGGTTTGAACTATGGGGATAGTCAGAATAGGTTTTTTTTTTCCCTGGCGTGTCAGAGGCTGAGGGGTGACCTTATAGAGGTTTATAAAATCATGAGGGGCATGGATAGGGTGAATAGCCAAGGTCTTTTCCCCAGCGTATGGGAGTCCAAACTAGAGGGGCAAAGGTTTAAGGTGAAAGGGGAAAGATTTAAAAGGGACCTAAGGGGTAACTTTATTCATGCAGAGGGCGGTGTGTGTATGGATTGAGCTGCCAGAGGAAGTGGTGGAGGCTGGTACAATTACAACATTTAAAAGGCATCTGGATGGGTACATGAATAGGAAGGGTTTAGAGGGATATGGGCCAAATACTGGCAAATGGGACAAGATTTATTTAGGATATCTGGTTGGTACTGACGAGGGGGACCTGTTTCTGTGCTGTATAACTCTGAAAGTGTTATGCTCATAACTGAGCATAATTCTCCAGCTAAGACCAAAGTTAGTGTCTTGTACAAATTCCCCAACTAACCCTTTGTGCTGAATCCTATTCCCTTACTGTTCATTGAGTCAAGGATACTCTGTGCTTTCCTCACTCACCATGATCTGGCAATAACATATGAGAGAAGGAATTTCCAGTCAGCACTAGAACGGCCCTTCTATGTTTTAAACATGGGTCGGGGGCAGTGTGAAACATTGAAGGGACTTACTCCCGCTGAATCTCACCCTCCTGTCTGGTTTCTGAAACCAGCAGCCCTCAGCAAATGGGCAGATTGTGAACCCCAGGGACAATAATGAGGTGAAATGTGCAGAAATTGGGAGTAAGAGAGGCTTCAGATCACTTCCCCAGTGAAGAGTGCACTCCCTTACCCCACAGCAACACAGTGCCAGTGATCTGACCTGCGAGGGTTAACAATGAAGGGGTGATTGGGAAATGCACACACACACACACACACACACACAGACACACACATGTACACACTCACATACACACACACAGACATACACACATACATAGACACACACACATACACACACCCACACACACACACACATAAACACACACACAGACACACACAAACACACACACACTCACATACACACACACATACACACGTACACACTCAAATACACACTCACAGACATACACACACAC
>NC_063370.1:12416174-12421651 GCF_021869965.1 Rhincodon typus
TGCTAAAGGAGGGTGGCGAAGCAGTTCTCGGATTAGTTTTGTGGAGGTCTCGCTAGCAGCGCCTGACTTGAGTTTCTCTACTGAAGTGTTGCCACAGTTAGTGCAGTGGGGTATTACACAAGGTTCCGAAGATGCCTGAAGATGAGTTTCCAAAAAGTGAGGGTCGATTGTATTGTGTTTTCCTGAGTGTGTGTGCGTGTATGTTTTTGCTGTTTAATTTTGAAATGTATTTATAAACAAGCGAGACTTTTGTTGCAACATCTGTGTGTGTGTGTGTGTGTGTGTGTGTGTGTATATTTTTGTTTGTATGTGTACATTTTGTCTGGTACAGGGGTCTGAGTGGTTTCTTTTAAATCGTGTGTGTTTTGGTGAATTTTTTTAAAAAAATCCCCTTGTGTCTCATTTCACCTCCCCTTTTTTTCCCAACTTGTTTCCCCATTTTAATTTTCTCCTCCATTTCTTTTCTCAGTATGACGACTTGTCCCACTATGGGATAGACGGGGTATCCATGGCTAGTTATGGAGAGTCACACGCCTCTCGGAATCTGGCTCACCATCTGAACCACGGCCCCGGCATCCACGCACAACACTACCCGCCTGGAAGCACCTCTCACCGGGTACCGTTACCTGGGAGTCTGGGCAATAACATCAACGACAGCCTGAAAAGGGAAAAGGATGCGATATACGGGTAAGTGATCCCTCCTCCACACACACACAAAGTTGTGGGCATAAGGGGGGGGGGGGAAGATTGTTTTATTTTCAAAGAAAAACAAAAGTGAAGTTGAGTATAAATTGTTTTGTGTGTGAGGGGAGAGATGAAACTGTAGCTCCAGTGTTCGGACGCAAGCTCTGCAGAGACAGAAACATGGGGAACACAAGAGGAGTTTGTTAAACTTTTTAATTGCAGAGGCGAAATAAAAAGTAAAGCAAATAAATTTGCAAACAGAAAGCGAGACAGGTCGAGGAAGCGCTGGAAGGAGCGAAGAGGCAAGATTTGATACTTTGGAGGCGAGAGTTTGAACATGGAACAGAGCATTAAGGAGAAAGCCGTTGGTTAAAAATGAGAGGAATTCCTACTTATATTCAACAATGAGTCACCTTAAAGTGGGGAATATTCTGTTGTCTAGAGTGGGATGTCTTTTGAGGGTAAAAATGAAGTTTAAATATAAAATCTAGGATTTCAGGTCGTATGAATTTTAGGAGATGCAGATCAGATTATTGTCCCCTGTGTTTTGATTTTTCTGCAACACTCTCACTCTCCCACACCCCAAAAAGTCCTTTACAATCGTCTGTTGGACAACGGGTCTCCCTTCTCTAGGGTCTCAATCGCCAATTCTAGACCGGAACTTTAGAAAGTAAATTGTCAAATCACCACCCTCCAATCCCAGACTAGGGTAAATGTTTTATACATTTCTGGAACGTCTAATAGACAGCTCCCTGTACAATGGGGGCAAATATCACCCTTTAACATCAGACTGTGTCCTCCCCCCAACCCTAGCTCTAATGTATTTATCGTGGTCGACTTTGTTTCCCACAAACTCATGTCTGTTTTGGAGTTACATATTTGCCTTTATTGCTTGAGAATCGATGTGAAAAATCTGGGAACAGTTTGAGTGTGTGTGTGTGTGTGTGTGTGTGTGTGTGTGAGGGGTGGGGGGGGTGGGTGGGTGTCTTATCTCGACCCCCTTCCTCTGGGGAAGCCCTGACAGTTGAAGGGAGTCAGGGATAAAGCGGGGGCTGCATTGAGTCAGGAACTGGGCGATTTTATTTTTAAGACAATCTTCTGAAATCCTTTTTTTTAAAACAATGCCTAACTTCCAGTATCTGATGTGGCTTATTAGCTTTTAAAATATCTGAGATCAGAGATAACAGTGTTTCCATTCTCCTACGTTATTGTTAACAAACAGAAATGTACATTTCACACCGATTTCTTGAGATTACTCTCGAGATTATATGTGTATTGGAAAGAACAAAAACATACAAACTTTCTGACAAAATGTATTTTTTTCAGCAGTTCTTAAACTCTGCACGACACAATTTGAGTACGAACCAAAAACAGAAATTGCTGGAAAAGCTCAGCACAATTTAAGTGTTTGGATAATACTTAAAGTGTGTCAATTTTCTCACTGAAATACTTCGACACAATATATTTTTCGGCAATTCTAAAGCTTTGCACGACGCTATTTAAGTGTGTGCAGACAATATTTAAGATTACTCATTGAAATAAAAAAAATTTCTCCCACCAGGACAATGTTCTTTATTTATTATCACAGAGAGATCAATGCAGGGATAGTCGTCTACAATTCAGACTGAAACGGGCTACAACCACACCCCTCCAAAAAAAAGGCTAATCCGGCGTTGACTGACTCCATTCTCGGAGTCAGGCTCAGGTGAACGGTCTTGAGGGGGAATCCAGAATAGATCCGATTGACTCTGTTAGCAATTCGCCCTTTCTCCCTCCCTATCTCTACCCGTCCAAACTATCTGAAAATCTCTCCCTACTCTAACCCCTCTACATATCCAGGGCATAGAATAAGTGATGTCTAAAACCAAGCGGTTTAAGAGTAGATGCTGTTACAAGGCAGAATTCCCACCTATTTAACAGCGATGTGTTAATCTCCACTCTCTCCCACCGCTGTTTCTGTAATACTTGAGTATTTTACGAGCTCTCTGCTAGCTTTGTATTTAATGTTTCCTCCTGCGATAACATCTCTCAAATGAAACATTGTCCACATTTTAAAAGCAGTAAGTTTTCCTCCTCCCAAGTATTTTAAAATGCGAGAGCGTTGGAGGAACGGTTTCTGCAGTTGGACCGGTGACCTTTTTTGTTTAAAAGGCACCGGGCTGTTTCGTTTTACAAATGAAAAAACACAAAAAACAAAAACAGATGCTATTTTTCAGGAGGCTTTTTGGCTCCGTGGCTCTGAGCAAACGCGAGTTATTCAAGTTGGAGCGTGAGGCAGACTGTTTCACATGTTCTGTGAAAATGTTAAATCATAATTGCAATGTGGAGGGCGAGGGTTAACGGGAACTGTGTGTTAATCACACAAAAATGTACTTAGCGCCCAGTACTTGTGTATTTAATGAGCTGATCTTTTTGACTGTGCGGTCAGTTGGCAGATTTCACACACTCGCTCTAGTTTTTTAAGTTTTTTTTTAAAAAGTTATTTCATTTTAAGGTTATTTCTCTTTATCCCAGAAGAAAATTAGGAAGCTTTTCTTTCCTTTCCCTCATGCGTTTTCAATACTCCAACAGGGAAATTAAACGCTGTGACAAAGAAACGGCAGCCTCAAATTCAAAGCTAACTTGTTTATACAGGCGCTTGGTGACTGCTCTAAAAAATAGGTGTGTTGCAGATTGAGTCCCCCTTAGATTTGTCAGAATGCGAGAAGTGGACTGATGTGCGCCAATATTTTAAATATATTGAATGTGCACTAACTGTATATCTCATCTGTACGCGCTTTGTACATATATAACAGCGTGTGGATGCATATAAAATATACCTACCATGTTCTCTTTCTTTCTCCTGTGTAAAATTCCCTACTCTCTCGCTGTACTGTTTTGTAACAGGGGCTGAAACATGCTCGCATTTTAGATTTTATCATTATGTTTAATGTACATCACTTAATCGCCTTGATTATTTCAACAACAAAAAGAAATCCTGTTTTAAAATGCTTATTTTTCCAGAATAGCTCAATATTTAAATTTATTTTCTCGTTTTTCTTGCAAATGATAGGTAGCAGAGAATTTACTTCATTTAGGGATATGTAGAAGTCCCGTTCGTCTATTTTTCTGACTTTATTTAACCACCTTTTCATTAAAAAAGTATCTTTGCCACCCAACTGTTTGTAAATTAATCTTCTTATTTATAAATATCTGTGTCTTATTTACTTTCGACCTATTTGCCGCTGTTTTAATTCACGCTTTAACCATTAAATAGAGGACAGTTTTTAAAGTGCAAATTTTTTTTGGGGGGTGTTTGGGGGAGATTTCGGTTGTTTTTTCGCTTTAAGAGGTCATTTTATTTGTTTTTAATTCAATGTTTATATTTTTGATCATTCAATTTTTTTGCCTCCACTCACTCTCCGTCTCTTCTTCTCCTCTCCACCTCCCTCCCTCTCAAACTGAACAGACATCCTCTGTTCCCTTTACTTGCCCTGATCTTTGAGAAGTGTGAACTAGCTACATCTACTCCCAGGGACTGCGGGGTAGCCGGAGGAGATGTGTGTTCGTCAGATTCCTTCAATGAAGACATCGCAGTGTTCGCTAAACAGGTTTGGAGGGAGAGAGAGCTAGTAGTTTTGGGATTGGGAGAGACTGGGTCGTGAATTAAAGGGAGGATGTGCATGAGGTTAGAGCGAGTTTAGCATTCAGACAAGTTCAGTTGTCAGAGAATTATTTAACAACGGTGCATTGTACAACATGGGTGCATTAATATAAAGACATTTTTTAAGGAAATAAAAGGAGCAGGGGTGAATGCAGTCGAGGCTACTGATTTGAAATCAGCCTCACAGACAAAGCAAAGATTATTCTTACAACAAACCTCTTCCGAATATCAACATTGCCGGGTTGCAATTACACCGCCCCAGATGACCAAAAGGGTGTGAAATCTTTCTGATTAATTTCGGCTCCGCTTGTATTTGTCTCGGAGATTAATTTAATCGCGATGGATGTTAATAAAAGCGTCAATTTCAACTCAAAATCAGATTGAAATGGATTTAATTTCATTTGGCTCTGGAAGGGTTGAGGCAGGGGTGTGAGGGTTGACTCGGTGTGTTAAACATTGGGAAGGGGGTGTTACAGCCTGGTGATCCATGTGACAATCTGGGATAGAGAGATTCCCTCTCTTCCACTCAGAATCCTTTCCCCTCAAGGGGGAACTGCTTCCAACCCCAGCTGGGAGAGACCTGGGCTATTGCAGAGAGGGAAAGCAGGCAGGGGTGTCCAGCGAAGGAGGGTAGGAGAGAAGGCACAAATTGCAAGAAATCCCCACTGTAAATTTTTCCCAGATGATTCCTCTGTTTTCCAAAATCACAAACCAGGTCCTGAACAAATCCAATATTATACAAGGGTTACTCGGGGTAAGAAAAAATTCTGGCTGAGATGATCTAGCAATGTGGCTAAATGACTGAGAAACAGCAAACTAGGGAGTAGACTGTGTATGTGAGAGAGCCACTGAATGTGTAGAAGGTGCTGAAGTGTAGACTGGGAGGTTGTACAGGCAGTGGGTACATAAACTATCCATATGTTGTTCCATATCATATTGTACATCTATGACAATGTATGACCTGTGTCAGTTATATATGCTCCTCAATCAAGTGTGTATGAGACTGGGTAATGATTTTGGTTGTGATCATTTGTATAACTATCAGTCTGTCCCTCTGTGTGTGGGCATACATGAGTGTCTGTGTGTGACTCTGTATCTGTCCATGTGTGTGTGTGTCTGTGTGTGTGTGTGTGTGTGTGTGTGTCTGTGT
>NC_063370.1:12421751-12422797 GCF_021869965.1 Rhincodon typus
TGTGTGTGTGTGTTGTGTGTCTGTGTGTGTGAGTGTGTGAGTGTGTGTGTGTTGTGTGTCTGTGTGTAAGTGTGTGTGCTGTGTGTGTGTGTGTCTGTGTGTGTGTTGTGTGCCTGTGTGTATGTGTGTGTGTTTTGTGTGTGTGTGTGTGTCTGTGTGAGTGTGTGTGTGTCTGTGTGTGTCTGTGTGTGTGTGTGTCTGTGTGAGTGTGTGTGTGTGTCTGTGTGTGTGTGTTGTGTGTCTGTGTCTGTGTCTGTGTGTCTGTGTGTGTGTCTGTGTGTGTGTGTGTGTGTGTGTTGTGTGTCTGTGTGTATGTGTGTGTGTGTGTGTAAAGAAAGTGTCTGACTGTGTGTGTGAGTGTCAGTGACTGTCTCTGTGAGAGTGCATGTCAGTGTATGTTTGACTGTGAGTATGAGTTCTAAATGTGATACTGTCAATGTCTGTGCGTGTCAGAGACTGTTAGTGTCTGGCCTGGTGTGCTATGTGTGAATGACTGCAGGTGTATGTTCATATATGTGTGTGTGAGAGACTGTAATTTTCTGTGTGTGCGTGTGTGAGAGACTGTCCATGTGTATGTCTGTGTCTGTATTTGACTATTGTGTCTGTTCTTATGTTTGTGTGTTTGGGTGTGACCATTAGTGTCTGTGTGTGTGTGTGTGTGTGTGTGTGTGTGTGTGTGTGTGTGTGTATAGCTGTAGGTATCTGATATACTTGGCAAAGCAAAATTTGTATCGAACATTCCGTTTCTGTCCTGTTACCAATTCCGGGTCTAAATATTTGAGTTAACTATTTGAAGTCTGTTGAGTTCTACTAAAATCTCTCCCCACTCTCTTCTAATTTCCAGATTCGAACAGAAAAACCTTTATTTTCCTCCAACCCTGAGCTGGATAATTTGGTAATTAGAGTTCAAAATCTCAATTGTACTAGTGTTGAACTGACTGGGAGAGGGAACAGATAAAAAGGCCTGTCTGCTATCTTAATTGTCCTTGCAAGATAGGCTATTTTGTTAAGCCCACGTATATGAAAACTTAAATGTTTTCTATTTA